>NC_073746.1:42429386-42624386 GCF_029784135.1 Toxorhynchites rutilus septentrionalis | reverse complement strand
AAACAAAACTCATTTGCTGTTGCTGCTGTAGGGGAGGACGAGGTATGACGGCCACCCTAAGCATGGGGTACAATCAAACACAATGTATACAAAATTGAAGCATTTCATTGTGTCAGCATCGATCTGTAGAATGTCGAATGTTATATGATAAATCAAAAAAGGTATAGAAATGGTGATACTAAAATAAAGTGGGGTAACGTTGGCCACCACTAAGGGTGTGAAGGCCACATGATTTTAGCCGTATAGATGATTATTGTTTCCGGCAAAATTGTACTACAGATCAAAGCCATTGTACTATAGATCAAGTGTGACAAGAGTGGGAGGTGTTATTTTTCCTGAATTATAGATAACGTGCTCAACGCGCAACCCTTATCATAATAAAACATCATATGTGACATCTGAAAACAAATTAATTTTGTTATGAACGGGCCTTGAGTTATGCAACCAACAATACACGAAGTGTGAAGATCTCAATGAATTCTCGCGCAACTTTTGAAAAGGTCCTATGTAACAAATGTAAACAAATAGAGTGAAAGGATGCACGCTATTAGTTTTCAATCATTGAATGCATTACAAAAACAATCGTTCACGTATCTATCTTCTTCATCTTTTTATCGCCGATACAAAAACTATCAAATGTACATATTCGGATTTTCAGCACTCGGCTGTTACTTCGGACACCACTTTCCTCCGACGCTCGAAAAGTCCGAAGAAACAAAGCAGTCAAATCAAAACGAAGTCGTATTTCGGTCGTTTTGAGTTTTTGTTTCGTTCAGGTGTTGTTATCGATTTCAGTGCTATTCAACGAGTGATGACAATGATAATCTGTCTTTAGAACGATATGCTGATATTTGGATTGTTGTTTAGTAGTTAGTTTCAAAATCTTCTCATGCAACGCAATATGTCCAATGTGCAAACGCGGGCAGTCAAAACGTCCAATGTAACATTTTTCGCTCCGATGCTTCAACTTTAAGCTCAAATCACGAAACAACAGTTACGATTGGTTTTTCAGAGTTATTATTGACTGATAGTGGTGAAAGTAGTGATAAAGATCGATACCTTTTAAGACAATTCGCGGAATAATGTTCGGGTCTTCAACTACGTTTTTCTCAAGTTGACGAAAATGTTACTTAGGCCCTATTCAAAAGTTACGCGAGAATTCGTCAATTACGTGCGTTCAAATTATATCTTTTATGGCAAATCATATCTCTTACAATAGTGAACGTCTTAACCCCGTTATGCGCCGAGGTAAAGTGCCTAAATAATTCTATGAAATGCTTAAAAATCATACCGTTTTCTATATAAATACACTTAATAGACCTGTGTGTTTACTATTATAACATTGGTTTCACGAGACGTGTACATATTCACCATTAAAAGACTAAATTTCTAGCGCGCAACATAATAAATCACCATCTGAAAAGTTTATTCTTGTTGTATTATCATAAGGTTTCATCTACTGAACAGTTTGTCTTCCATTCTGCCATTGTACTGAGCAAAATCATTTTATGTGATATCAACATTAGGAAATATTGTATGCTCGCTAGCTGGTGTGAGACTGAGGATCTTTTTTATATATCTTTACCCTCCTGGATAGTATGCATGGAAAATTGATTGCGTTTTTTTCCTATTATACAGGCTTTAAACGTTCATGCCCATATAGTCTTGAAAAAACCTATTATAAGATCAATCAATTGTAGGTCCATTGTTTTGATGGTGTTTTGATCATCCGTTTTTTGTGTAAAGTTTCCGATTTGCAATGATCAATATACACCAAAAATAATTTTTTTCTGGCGTCTTCGGCATTGAAATAGACAATGAGACTTAAGACTATGGTTTTTGCCAGTCGTTGTGAACAATTTAACGGATAAAAGAGGTATGTTATGCGAGCGAATGCGAAGATGATTCATATATTACGCATTCTTTCATTCAGCTTGGTTCCCGTGAATGTTGTATGCAACACATAAATTATTCGTTCTATCAAATAAATTAGACATCCAGTCAATCTGTAGGAATAAGGGTCATGTGAGATGGTTGCAATACCATAGAAAAAAAAATCATCATATCAGCGATATCAAGGTGATATTGTAATGGCTCACAGCTTCAGTGTGTGTGACGTGAATTATAGTCTGTAAACGAACATTATTTCATCGAAAAAGCTACTACTCACGATGACTTAGAATAAGACTAATAATAAGAATTAGACAATGGAAAAAAAATCACAATACCATAGCTACTATTAAAAATCCCACAGCTTTATGATTTAATGTGTATTTTGTCTTAAAATGTCACTAACTCATAAGTTTTTTCAATATTTTTTTATTTCTTCCCCATAAACTTCATATTCAATGTGATCAATGACATTTTTTTTGTTTGTCGATCCACATATACTTCGTCTACTATTTACCCTTGTTATGTGTTACACTGATATTCATTAATAATTTTCAGTCAGTCAGTTGAACTTCCTGTCATTAGCTAGTTTTGTTGTTTGTTCGGATCAAACTAGACGAAATGACGCAACATATGGCTGCTATTTACAATCGGATTTAATATCACAATACGCGCAAGTGCGAAAGTGGTGCAAAAAGCCTGCACTAACTGTTGCAGAACATGTTAGGCGGAACAGAAAACGGGAGCTAGGAGAAACTGTTTTATGGACGTCTGAAGCTGTTAGCCCATCATCCACCGTGCTATACTTGGATGCTCTAGCGGGAAATTCAATCATTCTGGACAATGAAGTTGCGGATGACACATCTTTCCACTCCAATTGTCACAACCCGTTTGAGGGATATCAGTACATATAACAAACATCCATTTTCAGGGCCACCGTTTGAAGATTCAAAAGAGTTAAAACAATAGATTTCTGAACAATGAAAAAATTAAATAAAAAAAAACAATTGTTTCGAACAATCACAGTCCGACGTCAAATTTACGTCCGAGCCTGAGCCTAAGGGCCTACCTACTTTTTATTCAAATGAATTTGTTTTTAATGCAAAAAAACGGAACGAATTAAGTATGTTGATTGGTTAATTCTAAACGATGGATTGCTAATATTATGTTAAAATACACTTCTAAATAATGTAAATAATAATAAACATTTTGTGCAAAGCATGTAATAATTTTGTACCAAGTTTATTCACAAAACCATTACTCTCGAGTGATAGTAAAAAATTCTGGCGACTCTGCTTCATTCCCAGAATGGAGGTTGCCAATTCATAATTCATCCAGAGCTGAGTCATATTTACGGTGTGATGTAAGGTAGCAATTTTATTGTGCATTCATTTTGTTTTGAAATAAATGCAGTTTTGGATATCAATGGAATCGACCTGACCTGCACTCCCAAAATTCTTCTACGTTAGTTGATTGGAAGTAATTGGAAGGAAGTGCATAAATTTTCGCATCATATGAAATTAAATAACTATGTTTATACAAATGTTTTTGTGACTTTAAAGCCATAAGGATCCGCACAAAACATATTATTGTCAATTTTGTATAGCTTTGGATAATAGCACAAAAAAATCAAAAGATTGTTCGTCCACTCATAGAGACCACCCACACCGAACTCGATCCAGATGCAAAACCATAAATTTGCCCAGATTATCGCGTAGCCTGATGTAGTATAATTCCCTGATGTAATCCAAAATGGCATTCAAAACAAACAAATCAGCATTGTATTTGAAGTTCCAAGAGGAGTGGAAAAAAACCAAAGGTGAATCTCCAAATTTATATCGAATATATGATTAACATGCTAATCCTATAATACCTAGCGAGCTGACATTTCAAGTGAACCTCAAAACGGATTCAACCCTCGTATCGGATCGCCGGCGATGCAAAATGTTCGATTTCCCTGTGCACTGCGCTGCACTGCACTTATGTCCACTTCACATACGTAGGTATGTACATCTTTCTCGGAAGGGATGCTGTAAAGCTACTTACTTATCTGCCCCCGTTTCCGCCTGGCCTTGCGGCCCATTCATTCCCATATCGACTACGATTCTTTCGATCATCGAAGCTTTACGTTGCAGCGCGAGCTCTAACCCATTTGGATGAACCCCAGAGATGGGTGAGTGTAGTTGTTATCTTGAGAAATGGCTTTCCTGACCATTCCGAGACGAGTTAAGAGGTGTTGGAAGTAACACTTTTTATTGGCGCTTTCTTAGTTCGGCTGAAGAAAGACAGTCGGAGAGTGAGCGAGAGAACGAGACTCTGGGGGATTAAAATAAGAGGGTTCGAAAAAATATGAAATAAAAAATATGGGTGCAAAGATCGCTCCGGGCTTCGGTTTGGCTTGTTTCGCGGGAAGGGAGTGCGAACGGGATGCGAAGTAAGGGTAATATTTCCGTTTTGTCTCGATGGTCGTTGGGAGCAGAGGAGAAAATATAACTCGCCACTAAAATAGCGAATGATCGGTTTCATGACGCGGATTTGCAAATGCCGAGAAGATTTTCTTGGCTGCCTTGAGATTCTAATGGATCGACAGAATTTAATGGCTTTTCTTAATGCAACTTTTATCGTCGCCAGTCGCACGAGTGTCAAGAATCGTAGAATTTACTGGAAAGGAATGGTGGATGGTTGGCTTTTCTAGTTATTTCTGCCTCTGCTGAACCTGTCGATGTGCGATGGTGCGATGAACTTTTCCACGCAATCTCCAGAGGCACCACTCAAGTTGAAGTTATCTTACGCAAAGAGCAAACGCATCTAGCAAAATAACAACCGTTGAGTCCTTCCAGCTTCGAAGTTCCATTTTGGAGTCAAATTAATCTTTCGTCGATACAATTTGGTCGCGTATACATCTGCTGCTATCTCGTGTTCTCGCCGAAATTATCCCCTGGGCTGAAATGTGGTTCTGACAGCAAAAACAGATCAGACAAAAGGAAAGAACCATTTACCGGTAATTTCAGTCCAACTGAGCTGATTCCATTTCGTTTCGTTTCGTTCCGGCGAAACACCTATATTTAAGAGGTGTTAACAACATATACACTCCCTTTGGTCAGTTTCTACCGCCGCTTGCCATTCAAATGGGGCGGTAGAAACAACCGGACGAATTGCTGCTTAAGCTAATTCCAATTTCATTTGTGTATCGTCCGCCATCTTCTGTAGTCTCTGGAGGGCCATTTCCAAAAAAAAAACTGCGACGACAAAAAATCCACTCGTATTAAGGGTCCGTTCGGTGTGTATCATTTTCAATTTCCAGCGATACTGCTCTTCCATTTGCCGAGCCAACGTCGGATTAATGCGCCAAACTTGACCGGCACTTGTTGTTGTTGTTGTTGTTGTTGTTCGTTGGCGCTCAGCCTCTATGGCCGATGTTCTGAGAGTAATTTGAGTGATAATTGGATGGAACTGTTGAAAGGTGATATCGTTTGCGAATGCTTTCGGAGAAGCTTTTTAAATAGCTGGACTTCAGGAAAATAGTACTTGCCGCTGGATGCTCTGCAGAATTTGGTTGAAGCTTATAGGAGACAATTTTCTTGCTAGATGACTTAGTGAGGAGTGCTCTTGTCCTTGAAATTATTGAAGGTTAGCTATGAAATGTCCAAATATGGATTACATACACTTGTTCATTTCGCGATTCAGAACATGTCATGTCATTCAACTTATATTATACACTTCACGAAATCCGAACTGTAACGTGCACTGATGGACGTAAAAAAATAATCCCCTCTTTTCGATTCAATCCAATATTCAGCCATTCCATGCCAAACCGATATAGTGGTTCTCATATTTTCGTGTAAAGTGGTAGTTTTGTTTCTTATCGCAAAATATTGGATCCGTATTTTTTTATTTATTATTAGGGCGTTCATTTTCATTTTAGGGTAGTTTTTCCCCTTTTTTCCGAAAATGACTTTAAAAAAAATTATAACTTTTGAATTACTGAACCGATTGCGATGATCAACATTTCAAATTGAAGCCAATTATTAGCCAATTATCTTTTTTGAAAAAATATTAAGGTAAATGGTTTTTGGTTTGTCCAGTCGAAAATATGATCATGGTTTGTTCACTTTTTTGAATGCTCTAATTCTGCACATCTTTGTCAAATCAAGTATTCGAATGTTTCAAAACATATAAATAAAATTGCCTTTTCCATGATTTACAGTAGCTTTATAGTCTATTTTTACGGAATCACATGTTTTAAAGGATTATAAAATACACCATCTATTGGTGTCAATGTGCCCCTCATTCGAGCTAACTTTTAATCGATCACCAGATGATTATTTCGCACGTATTCATACCTTTTCTGGATTATAACACTTACAAATATTGTAAACATCATACTTGCACACTATTTGTATCAGATTTACATAGCTCAATTCTCAATTCTGATCATGAGTTGTCCAATTCAAAAATGTTGTTTTGTCCACATGTTTTGTCTATGGCAAACGCTCGGCGCGCTGCAGTTTGTTTATTGTATCCTTCGCTCATAGCAGAAATAAAGTTTCTCTATGTTGAGTGTATTGATGAGAACACTTTTAGAATGGCCAAAAAAATGCAATATTCCGAAGAAAGCCCAAATTATGAATGACTCAATATGATGACAGTAAACTCAAGCAATGATAAATGCAACATCTGCTTGTTGTTTTCATCCAAAAATGGTAATTTCTAAAGCCGGACAAACCATAATCATTTTTTGGGCAAACCATGATCATAATTCCTCTTTGAGGAAAATCGTTAAAAAACATAAAAATTTGAATATTTTCGACGCCTTATGGTAGTATTAGCAACTAGAGACTGGATGGTTCGACAACTCAGACAACAAGAGACTCATTGGTTCGACAACTCGCAAGCAGATCGGACAAGTTATTAATCGATCCAACAAAGGTGTTTTTTTCACATCGAATAATAGTGTGCTTTTTCATCGGTTGCGCTTGCGAGTGTAGCGAAATTTAAAGTGGTGCGCGCTGAGGATCCAAATCAGACACATTCATCACACACGCCACACAGCCGCGGCAAGTAGAAATTTATTTTTCTTTTGTTCCCCTATCATTCCTTCTACCTTCTGTGCACGATTTACACCATTGTTCAACTTTGTGTTAACCAAATCGGCAAACGTTGGCATTAGGGGTGATCATTATTTCTTATACACCGTTGAACTTTTATTGGAACTTTTTTTCATTTTAGCATTTTATTTATTTTGAATCATTATATTCTGTTCATATCGAACAGTTGACCGATTTTTTTTTTATGGCTGAGGGCGGGAAGGATCCCCCATCAACGCCATTGAATATTTCCGATACCGATCCTCCTCCTGAAGAGCAGGAAGATGAAGCAGAAGTTGAGGAAGAAACTTCTGTATATGAAGTTGGAAGTTCCGAAGATGAGGACATTGACGAAAAACAGGATTTTCGTCCAAAAGAATACCATGAAGGCTCCAAAGGCCCATTCATTGTATACTTTAGACGAAAATATAAACCTCTCAATGTCATTCGTATCTCGAAGGAACTTACTCAGAAGTTTTCTGCAGTTACCGAGATTACATGGATGGGGCCAGACAAACTACGAGTTGTCGTCTCAAGCAGGACCCAAGCGAACGAAATCACGCAACTGTTGCAACGTCGAAATAGACGGCGTAATAACCGAAAAGGGTTTGACTCGAAAAGAGATTATCGATGGTGTCGGTCGCTTCAAGAACTCTTCACTAAAAACTGTGAAGATTCTAGCATGCGATCGACTGAAATCTGTGTCACAAAATGACAAAAATGACAAAAGGGTTCTCAATCGGACAAAATCTTTTCGTGTGACTTTTGAGGGTTCCGCCCTACCAAACTACGTTGCAATAGGTGCACTTCGTTTACCTGTTCGGTTGTTTGTACCCCGGGTAATGAAATGCAACAAATGTATGCAACTCGGTCACACGGCCGCCTATTGTTGCAATAAAAAACGTTGCGCAGATTGTGGAGAGAGCCATGATGAGAATCCTTGCGCGAAAGAGCACAAGTGTCTTGCGGCGGGACTCCTCATGATCTTATCCAATGCCCGGTGTACAAACAACGAGGGGAGAAAATCAAGCGTTCCTTAAAGGAACGTTCCAAGCGGACTAATGCAGAAATGCATAAGAGTTCCGTACCAACGAATCAGGACAATCCCTACTTCATTCTGCAGAACGACGAGCCTGTTGCTGACGCTCCCAATGCAGGAAGTTCCGGTACATCGCAGGGTGCCGTCAGGAAAAGAAAAATTACTTCTTTTCCATCACTCCCCAGAAGGACGACCGAAACTTCCCAAGTTGGAATGAAAACTAGAATTGAACGTGCTGAGAATAGACCGAAGCAAGTACCTCCTGGTTTAAGCGGTTCTTCTACGCACCAGGGGTCCTCAGCACTTCCCGGAGCAGCACCCACCCCGTCTGTTTCATTTTCGCGGTCGAGGCAACAGCCACAATCTGGTTTGCTTGCGCTTTCTGACCTGGTGGACAACATTTTAAATGCTTTAAATATAAATGACCCTCGTAAAAGCATAATATTATGTTTGCTTCCGATTGTGAGAACATTTTTGAAAGAAAAATGTGGTTTTTTAGCAGCGTTCATTTCCCTCGATGCCTGATTCAGTGCAAGAGGTCAAGGATTTTACCACTGTAATACAGTGGAATTGCAGAAGCATCATCCCTAAACTAGATCAATTTAAATTTTTAGTTCATAGTTCTAACTGTGATGTATTTTCCCTCTGTGAAACATGGCTTTCTTCAGCCGACGAGCTGAATTTCCACGATTTCAACATTATTCGCCTCGATCGAAATGACTCGTTTGGTGGCGTACTATTGGGGATCAAAAAATGTCACTCCTTCTATAGAGTCACTCTCCCATCGATGACAGGCATTGAAGTTGTCGCTTGCCAGACACAAATCAATGGCAAAGACTTCTGCATTGCCTCGATATATATTCCTCCAAGAACCATGGTCGGCCGCCATCAGTTTTTTTAATATCATCGCGGCATTGCCGGAGCCGCGGCTAATCTTAGGTGACCTCAACTCCCATGGAACAGCATGGGGGTCACACTATGATGACAGCCGTGCCACGTTGATTTATGATCTGTGCGACAACTTCAACATGACAGTTTTAAATACAGGGGAAGCAACTAGGATAGCCAACCCTTCTGCACGGGCAAGTATGCTAGACATATCACTTTGCTCTTCTTCATTATCCCTGGATTGCACGTGGAAGGTAATCCAAGATCCCCACGGTAGTGATCACCTGCCAATAATTTTATCGATCGCCAATGAATCAGGTTCTCGTGAGTCAGTCGACATTGCGTATGACCTCACGAAAAATATTGACTGGAGAAAATATGCAGAAATAATATCTGAAGCACTTGTTTCAATGCATGAACTTCCTCCACTCGAAGAGTATAACTTTATATCGAGTTTGATTTACGAAAGCGCACTTCAAGCTCAAAAGAAACGTGTTCCTGCTACCACTTTCCGACGTCGTCCTCCATCACTTTGGTGGGACAAGGAGTGTTCAAAGGTCTACCTTGAAAAATCATCCGCTTTCAAAAAATTCAGGAAAACTAGATTAGTGGAATGGTTTCGAAAGTACCAAGCTCTAGAAGCCAAACTAAAAGGTCTGATTAAAGCAAAAAAGCGTGGATATTGGCGGAAATTCGTCAATGGTTTGTCAAGGGAGACAGCTATGAGCACTCTTTGGAATACGGCTAGGAGAATGCGTGGCTGGAACCATACAAATGAAAGTGAGGAATACTCTGACCGTTGGATTTTCAAATTTGCAAGAAAGGTTTGTCCCGCTTCCGTTCCTGCACAAAACGTCGTACGCGACATTCCGCTCCAATAATGAGAGCGAAATCGAAATATGAGAATTTTTCGATGGTAGAATTCTCATTTGCCCTCCTCTCATGTAACAATTCAGCTTCGGGGTCGGACAAGATCAAATTCAACTTGTTGAGGAATCTTCCCGACTTGGCGAAACAGCGTTTGCTGAACTTGTTCAACAAGTTTCTGGAGCTGAATATTGTCCCGCATGACTGGAGACAAGTGAGAGTGATAGCCATACGAAAACCCAACAAGCCGGCTTGCGATCACAACTCGTATAGGCCGATTGCAATGTTATCCTGTATTCGTAAATTGTTAGAGAAAATGATTCTACTTCGTTTGGACAAGTGGGTTGAAGCGAACAATTTGCTGTCAAATACGCAGTTTGGCTTCCGCCGAGGTAAAGGGACGAACGATTGTCTCGCGCTGCTATCTTCTGAAATCCAAATCGCATTTGCTCGTAAAGATCAAATGGCTTCCGTTTTTCTCGATATCAAAGGGGCATTTGATCAGTTTCCATTGAAATTCTCTCAGAGAAACTTCATAATCGTGGACTTTCGCCAATTCTGAATAATTTCCTGTACAATTTACTCTCAGAAAAGCACATGTTTTTCAATCATGACAGCTTGAAATCATCTCGATACAGTTTTATGGGCCTACCACAAGGCTACTGCCTAAGCCCCCTCTTGTATAGTTTTTACGTCAATGATATGGATGATTGTCTAACTAGAAACTGCACGCTGACACAACTTGCAGACGATGTAGTTATTTCCATCACGGGTACTAATCCCGCCATTCTGCAAAAATCCTTGCAAGATACCCTGAACAACCTGTTCACGTGGGCTCTCAAGCTGGGTATCGAATTCTCTACGGAGAAAACCGAAATGATCGTTTTTTCTAGAAAGCACGAACCCGCCCAATTCCAGCTTCACCTATCCGGCAAAACGATCCAACACTCTATGTTTTTCAAATACCTTGGATTATATTTTGACTCTATGAAGTTTTGCCAGCAAAGAATCAATTTTCTCCAAACAATAACCGGAACATGGTGGGGTGCCCATCCAGGAGACCTCATTCAGTTGTACAAAACAACGATATTATCAGTGTTGGAATATGGCAGTTTTGGCTTCCGATCAGCTGCCAGGATTCATATTCTCAAGCTGGAGAGAATACAATATCGTTGTTTGCATATAGCAATGGGGTGTTTGCATTCGACACATACGATGAGTCTCGAAGTCTTGGCAGGAGTACCCCCGCTTACTCTTCGATTCACAGAATTATCCTACAGATTTCTCATCCGTTGCAAGATCATGAATCCATTGGTGATTGATAACTTCGAAAATCTACTCCAACTGACTCCTCAGTCAAGTTTTATGCCTATGTACCATGATTTCCTTACCCATGAAGTGCACCCTTCACCGGGCATCTCCAACCAAGTTTGCTTCCCATACTTTTGCAATTCCTCTGTCGATTTTGGTCTGTCCATGCGACAAAAAATCCATGGAATCCCAGATCATCTACGCTCCGATTCCTTTCCGCCGATATTTTCGGCAGAATATGGGAAAGTTAGATCTGATAAAATGTTCTTTACTGACGGTTCATACATAAACGGGTCCACTGGCTTCGGCATCTTCAATTAAAATTCCAGTGCCTTTTTCAAACTCAAAGATCCTTGTTTCGTGTATGTCGCTGAACTGGGTGCGATATACTACGCACTAGGGATCATTGAAACATTGCCCATCGACCATTATTTTATTTTTTCAGACAGTCTCAGCTCAATAGAGGCAATTCGTTCAATGAAAGTTGATAAACACTCATCTTATTTCCTAACAAGAATAAGACATTTATTGAGTGTTTTGGTCGAAAAATTATTCAAGATTACCTTAGCATGGGTTCCCTCTCATTGCTCGATTCCGGGGAATGAGAAAGCGGACTCGCTAGCTAAGGTGGGCGCTTCAGAAGGCACACTTTTTGAAAGGCAAATTGCCTATAATGAATTTTTTCGTATTCCTCGTCAGGACACACTCGTTAGTTGGCAGCGCATATGGAGTGAAGATGAGTTCGGTCGCTGGTTACACACGATTATCGCTAAGGTTTCGACGAAAGCTTGGTTTAAGGGATTGAATGTAGGTCGTGATTTCATTCGCGTGATATCTCGGCTTATGTCCAATCACTACAACCTAAACGCGCATCTCTATCGCATTGGGCTCGCAGCAAACAATCTTTGTGATTGTGGCGATGGCTACCACGACATCGAGCATATTGTCTGGTCGTGTATCCGGTTCCATGCTGCTCGCTCTCAGCTCTCTAGAGCACTGAGAGCAAAAGGCAGACAATCGGATATCCCCGTCCGGGATATCTTAGGTAGCCGTGATCCTGATCTTCTGCTTCATCTATACCTGTTCCTCAGAAACGCCGATGTCAACGTTTAATGATGTGTCCTTCGTTGTGTCCTTATTTCATATCCCTCCTATCCGATCTATAAACTTTTACTTAGTCGCGGCAATACATACACACACTCTTTACAGATACACGGGCCAAAGGTTGTGCAGTCCACTGATCATTCAACAAGAGCCAAAGGTTGTACCGCTCATGACAACTCTACACGAGCTGATGTTTGCGTCGGCTAGTGACCATTCTATCCTGGATTCCTCGAGTCGAGAAGACGCACCACGCTAGATATGGGGTACAGACTAGGGGGGCATTGCTGATTAATGGTCAGCTGCATCCCAAAAGGAAGTATCCCGTGTCGGGCACACGTACAGAGCATTGGAGACAGCAACATCACAATTACGAAAACACTTGAAATACTAACCTCGAGCCAACCGCGAGTAATCGGTTACATATTACTAACATAGTTATAAGGCAAACATTGTCGAAATATTGAACTCCCGGCCCCGTCAGGTTGACGCCATATGAGCCTTATTAAAAATATATATTTTGGATACAAAAAAAAAACTAGAGACTTGGGGCTTTTCAACCTCGTATCGTATTACCCAAACTCGTATCGATTATATGTGATTTTCATTAAGAAAAATCGATTTACATTTACTAGTTGCGTAAAAACACTCCAAATCGGACAAACCAAGATCATTTACCCTATTCTTGCGAAGAAATTGGATTTTGTTTTCGTAACTATTGATTGTGTTTGTTTTTCATAGTTTTCATGGTCTCGGGACCAACGGCGCTACATTTTTTAAATATTTTTTTATGAAAGCTGAGGTTTGTTTCACATAACATATCCAAAATTCAGAGAAGTGTTTTTTTTTCTTGAGTTATGATTTTCCAAAATTAATCGATGGCTTTTTATTAATGACTTTTTTCATAACTTTTGAACTTATGGACCGATTCAGATAATCGATATATCAATTTGAATCCAATGAGTTGGTCTTCTTTGGAAAAATACCACACTTGCGCGAAAGTTGGATTTCAGTCGCACAGATGTGATCTAGCCGCATAGGAATATTGAACGAAAACTGAAAACATGTTAACTTTGAAAAATCAAAACTCGAAAACGAAAAGAGACACCTCTCTGATATTCAGATATGTTTAGTAAAAATACCCCAGACAGTTATTCTCTAGACAAAAATTGTCTTCCGCCAAGTTGTTACATATGAGCGCTAACTTTTATGTTATTAAAAAAAAAAAGATTTTTTATTTCATCGACAATTTTGGTCACCCTATTTTAAATAACATAAAATGTGCGCTCTGTCAATTATAACAACTTTGTTGAAGACAGTTTTTGTCTAAAGAATAAATATAGGGTTGGGGAAAATAAATGTCGTTTTTCTGATCGAAATTTGACGCTTTATTTACCATACTTAAAATTATCCAATTTAAGTCAAATATGCGTCGTTTTGTTCGCAAACTTGTTGCCATTTAGAAGGCAACTTCATTATCCCCCCTTATAAAACCCCCTTCCTTATTTTAAAAAAACTTAGACAGCCAGTTTTCGCAAGCCTCTTTTGAGGCCAACTTAGTATCACCAAGAGCGTTTTGCATGGACAGGAAGAGATGATAATCACTTGTAGCCAGGTCCGGACTATACGGTGGGTGCAATAGGACATCCCATCCGAGCTCCCGTAGCTTCTGGCGGGTCATCAAAGATGTGTGAGGCCGAGCGTTGTCCTGGCGGAAAACAACACCATTCCTATTGATCACTTCTGGCCGCTTCTGGTCAATCGCCTGCTTCAAACGGTCAAGCTGCTCACAGTAGAGAACCGAGTTGAGGGTCTGGCCATAGTTGAGCAGCTCATAGTGGATGATTCCCTTCCAATCTCACCAAACACACAGCAAAACCTTCCTGGCCGTCAATCCGGGCTTGGCGATGGTTTGGGCCGGCTCACCGCGCTTCGACCACGACTTTTTTCGCTTTAGGTTGTCGTAAGTGATCCACTTTTCATCACTAGTCACCATCTTCTTCAAAAATGGGTCGAGTTCGTTCCGTTTCAGCAGTGCATCGCAGGCGTTGATTTGGTCTAAAAGATTTTTTTGCGTCAACTCGTGTGGCACCCATACATCCAGCTTTTGACGTAGGACTACGTCTAACCGGAAGATATAGGGGGTGAAATGGAAATCTAGGCACTGAACAAGTAGGAAAAAATGCATGATTTGAAACGCTTATAACTCGAGCATTTCTCAATAGATCGCAAAGGTTTTTGCATCAATTGATAGGAAATATATCTACGCATCTATCATAACGAATAACATTTCATTTTTCTTGAGATAAATAATTGAATAATTGTGAAATATCAAGCATTGTCAAAATGCACTATGTGCCCATTTATGATTGGTCCATTTTGTGCTCCTCAAATCGTACCGACCAAAACGGGCAACCAGAGCAGCAGCGAAATAGAATGAAGCACGATTGGAAAGGAAAAAGAAAAAAATGAACGAAACATTGGTCGCAGTCTCACACATGCGTAATTCTCGAGCCAGCCAGTCAGCTTAAAAATCCCCGCTCCGCTGCCGTAACGATCATTCTCATTCAAACCGTACACCACATCGGTTCGCATCACAACACATCGACAAACCAACCCAAGCAGCCATGTCTGGACATGGTAAAGGAGGAAAAGTGAAGGGAAAGGCAAAATCCGGCTCGAACCGTGTTGATCTGGAGTTCCCCGCAAGGGTAGCTAGGCCGAGCGCGTTAGTACCCCAGTGCACCAGTCCACCTAGCCGGCGTTATATAGTTTCGGCCGCCGAAGTGATCGAGTTAGCTGGCAAAGCTGCTCGCGACTATAAGAAAACCCGCATTCGGAACAAAACACATTCGGTTCGGTGGACATCAAGACAACAGGCAGTTGCAGCGAGTGGCGAGTAGCAAACGCAATCGCAAAACGGCATCAGGTAGCAGAAGAAAAAAGTTTGTTCTTTATACAAACTGCTTTGGTGGCAAATCCAGAACAAGGCGGCATCGAGGGCGTTCGAAATGGTTTTTTTTAAAACCACGAGTACTAAGTTTTCTAAATTGGAACCATTCCATAAAACAAGGCGCTTTTCAGGGCCATTAAACCTTCCAAAAAAGAGTTTAGGAAATACAGTTCAATGCTTTCTAAAACATTATCCAAAATAATAATAAAACACAAATTGCTTTTTTCATAATTTGTTTGCCAGGATCTGATGAGTATGTGAATTTGGCAGTTGTTCTGAGCTTATTGATAGTTGGGGACTTTCCTGATTATTCAATTTTCACCAATTCTTAAATTGTTTCCAGATTGAAAGTACAGTAATTTACAATTAGTTCGACATGTAGCTAATTGGACGAACATGTAATGCGACACATTGAAAGTCGACATTGTACCACTGTCATTGCAAATGTTCAATTACAGGTTAAAATCGCCTCCAATGCGACACTGAGTGGTGCTTCGGCACGTCGCATTGAATGTAATTTACTGTAAAATATGTCACAAGCTGGATGGGAAGAAATTTTCCAACTGTGAAAGCTGTGGCGAGTGGCAATAAATTGCTAAACAGGAAGGTTTAGCCGAACAAGAAGGGGATATCGAGTGATAACAAAACAATAAACTCTTTAGATTGAAGATAATTTTGTGATCCTGTAAAGGACCCTTTTTAGCCTGCATGTGAATCCAACGAGCGAACAAATCGTAATGAATGTATTTTTTTGCCATCGCTCCCTTTTAACGCTCCTTCGTTCGTCTCGTTGGACTCGCCCCTCTGGCTGAGTCTGCCGATTTGTCTCTATCCTGTGAGTGTGTACCGCTAGAGTATAAAACACGCGGACCCCAAAAAAATATCTTATTTTCTTTCAAACCGTAAACCCGTAAACCGTAAACCCGTAAATCGGCATCGTGGACGTAACAAAGGAGGACAAGTGAAGGGAAAGGCAAAGTCTCACTCGAACCGTGCAGGTCTCCAGTTCCCTGTTGGTCGCATTCACTGATTGCTCCGCAAGGGTAACTAGGCCGAACGGATTGGTGCCGGAGGTATACTGGTACCTAACAGCGATTATAGAGTTTCGGCCGTCGGAGTGCTCGAGTTGGCTTGCAAAGCTGCTCACGACAATCAGAAAACCCGCATCAAGAACAGAGCAGCTTCGATTCGGCGCTCATCAAGGCAACAATTAGTTTCAGTGAGTGGCAAAGTGTTTCTCCGGCACGTCGCATTAAATGTAATTTACT
This sequence comes from Toxorhynchites rutilus septentrionalis, assembly GCF_029784135.1. Taxonomy (NCBI): domain Eukaryota; kingdom Metazoa; phylum Arthropoda; class Insecta; order Diptera; family Culicidae; genus Toxorhynchites; species Toxorhynchites rutilus. Next base: position 42,607,982 of record NC_073746.1, on the reverse strand, counting down.
GAACAACATGTCACAAGCTGGATGGGAAGAAATTTTCCAACTGTGAAAGCTGTGGCGAGTGGCAAACGCAATAGCTAAACAGGAAGGTTTAACCGAACAAGATGGGAATATCGAGTGATAACAAAAACACAACACCAAAGGTTCTTTTCAGAACCATCAACATATTCATAAAGAGTAAACAGTAAACTAATCCATTTTTCAGGTAGATAGGTAGGTATTCACGTAGGAGAAGAAAATAAAACAATATATTTAAAATATATATTTAACAAAAGCTGCCCCCTTCATATAGTCCTACGTTACTCCGGTTATGTCCCCGACATTACCCACCCTTTTTTTTTTCTTCCGCTACCTGCTGTCGTTTTGCGATTGCGTTTGCCACTCGTCACTCGCTGCAACTGCCTGTTGTTTTCTTGATGTCCACCGAACCGAATGTGATCTGTTCCAAATGCGGGTTTTCTTATCGTCGCGAGCAGCTTTGCCAGCCAACTCGATCACTTCGGCGGCTGAAACTATATAACGCCGGCTAGGTGGACTGGTGCACTGGTACTAACGCGCTCGGCCTAGCTACCCTTGCGGAGAAATTGGCGGATACACATACGGGAAACTGGAGACCAACACTGTTCGAGCGGGATTTTGCCTTTCCCTTCACTTTTCCTCCTTTAATATCCAGACATGGCTGCTTGTGTTGGTTTGTTGATGTGATGTGATGCGAAACCGAGATGGAAAATAGAAGGTGGGAAGATTCACGGGTTTTGCTTGTGTTAAACTTTGATTGTATTAGTAGCCAGGAAGATAAGAAGTTCACATATTAGGCATAACAGTCAGTTACTCAAATGGTACAAAATTGAATGTGTCAACGAATAACGTTGAAAGAGGATGTACAGAAAATAATTACATATTTCCAAAAAATATTTTTCGCGTTACATTCATCATTTGAAAAATAAACAGAACATGTCACGAACCAACATGTTTCATTTTTGTTATTTCTTCTTATATCAGAATTAGTATTCTAATTTTTACTATGTTTGGATTTTAGAGCATCTTCAAGGTAGTTTATTTCTTGTTAGCAATTGTAATTCCTTTTTCCACAATTAGGGTGCTGAACACTTCATTCGTCTAAAACTAGGACGGAAGCAGAAAACTTTTCGTCTCAATTTAGGTCATATGGAGTCTATTCAATTTATTTTTCAAGTGCATTTTACGCGGAAAAAAAACTTGCTACTTTTTTCTCATGCGCTGTAAAATGTTTTCCGCCAAAGGAAAAAACGATTTTGTAACTCTGACTTTGTTCATTTACGTTTTTGGTCGATGTAACGAGAAGTAAAATAAGATTGAAATAAAGTTTAGAACACCTCAACAATACTGAAATTTCAGTTTCTGCTAAAATTTCAGTTGGGCCCCTATGATTTTGAACGCTAGCATTGATTTAAGAAAAAATACTAATTTGTTCATTTCATCTGCTTATTTTTACTTTTAATAACAACACTTTTCCTATGTAGTGGACTATTATAAGAAAAGTAACATACACAAACAAAATCTGTGACGTCACAGATTTAAAAATCTTCCCACCTTTCATTTTCCATCTCGATGCGAAACGATGTGGTGTACGGTTTGGATGAGAATGATCGTTACGGCAGCGGAGCGGGGATTTTTAAGCTGACTGGCTGGCTCGAGAATTTCGCATGTGTGAGACTGCGACCAATGTTTCGTTCATATTTTTTCTTTTTCCTTTTCAATCGTGCTTCATTGTATTTCGCTGCTGCTCTGGTTGCCCGTTTTGGTCGGTACGATTTGAGTAGCACAAAATGGACCAATCAAAAATGGGCACATAGTGCATTTTGACAATGCTTGATATTTCACAATTATTCAATTATTTATCTCAAGAAAAATGAAATGTTATTCGTTATGATAGATGCGTAGATATATTTCCTATCAATTGATGCAAAAACCTTTGCGATCTATTGAGAAATGCTCGAGTTATAAGCGTTCCAAATCTTGCATTTTTTCCTACTTGTTCAGTGCCTAGATTTTCATTTCAAAACGTCAAAAACCCGTTTTAATGCGACCGTCTTCGACGGTGTCTACTTTATTACTCGTCTCTTAACAATTTTCATCTTGCCACCTAATAATTCATGCAAATTCCTATGGCAGGTGCTTGGAGTCGCTTTTAGAGAGAGGAAATACAATTAATCAATTACAATCGAATTGGCTATATATAATCGTAAACATTAATTTGGTTACGCGGAATTTTCGTCGCGCTGGTTATGAACTGTCGCCACGAGCCACATAGAAACCCGAGCTTTTTTTTATACTCGCGGTACTGGAGTTCGTGTCAGTAAAACAATTGAACCTGGTCAGCGACACTGGCTGACGAACAAAACTGTAATATGAGATAATTCGACGAGGTGGATGTACTCGCGGGCTCGAAATTAGCTCGCGCTTCAGAATATATAAAAATGTAACTTCCAAGCACCTTTACAGAATGTTTGATGATTAGGGGCGCTTCATTCTTACTGGATCGGAAAGATGTTTGCATCAATTGATACGGAATATTTCTACGCTTCTATCGCAATTAATAAAATGTTATTTTTCATTAGATATACAATTGAATAACTGTAAAATGTTGAGCGTTATCTAAACGCCCTAACTACCTCGTTTTGATTGGTCCGTTGTACGGTTTCCCCAACACAGCCATCAAAATCAAGCGGCCTTGGGGAACTCGGCATCGCAAACACCTGAAAGTATGGGGACTTTTGTTCGCACCGAAATGTGTTCCCTAACACAGACTTCTAAACTAAGCAGCGTTATAGAAATCGGCATTGCAAATACATGGAAGTCGGGGGTATTTTTGTTCCGACTGAAATGTGTTTCCCTAACACAGACTTCAAATCCATGGAGTATGGGGAAATTGGCATTTCAAATACATTTAAGTCGAGGGCGTTTTTGTTCCGGCTGAAATTCATTTTCCCCAACACAGACTTCAGAACCAAGGTGTCTGAGGAAATTGGCATTCTATATTCAGGCAGGTCAGGGGTATTTTTCTTCCGACTGAAATGTGTTTCCTTAACACAGACTTTGAATCCAAGGAGCGTAGGGAAATTGGTATTGCAAATACATTTAAGTCGGGGGCATTTTTGTTTCGGCTGAAATGTGTTTCCCCCAACACAGACTTTAGAACCAAGGTGTCTGAGGAATTTGGCATTGCATATTCATGCAGGTCAGCGGTATTGTTGTTCCGACTGAAATTTGTTTACCTAATAAGGCCTCTAAACCAAGGTGTCTGGGGAAATCGGTATTGCAAATACATGCAAATCGGGGTCATTTTTGTTCTGACTGAAATGTGTTTGCCTGACACAGACATCAAAACCAAGATGTCATCATACCAAACGTAAAAGGACTGCCATTAAATTTACTTGTAACGAAGAACATAATCTATTGCATGAATTGAATTTACATGTCATTATACGATCTTTTTACTTACAAAGCAAATATATTGAAATCAATTGAATTCGAAAATTGTTTCATTCAATCAAAATTTTAATCATTACAAACAAATGATTGCTCAGCTAAGGTAGTCCCACGTCAACCTTGCGGTTATATCATAGATAAAACCTACCCATTTTTTTACAGGAAATGTGGAACGTATTGAAAAAGTGATACATTTCTAGCGGTATAAATCCGCTGGTAAAATGAGGACTTCCAAAATGCCAAATCACAGCTGAACCAAGGAAGTGCATTTCATATAAAGGCGTCTTAAGCAATTACTTTGTGCCCGGGAGGAAAATGCACCAAAATTAATCCACCGCAAGGTGATGTATTTGTTGAAGAATACGGACGGCGGAAGGATTCCCCACCCGCCTCCAGAGAATCGACCGAAAACCCACAGCATCCAGTAGCGGACAAATAAAGCAAGAGGCGATCTTCGAACGCCACACCGTATCGTCTCGGGGCTGCCGTCTTGGTGACTCCAACGCACCGCTCAGCCCTCCCCTACCTGATCTCTCGCGCCACGTCCGCACCTCCTCAGCAGGACCAAGCCAGACCCCAAGCCATGCGCCCTTGTCCAAACAAGGATTCCATCCCACCACCATATTGGCTGGCACCGTGCAATAGCGCGGAACGCTGCGCTGGTCGGCCATACCCTGGGTCCCTAACTATCCGCCGTCGTGTGTACATTATAAATTTTAATTAGCAAGACATTGCGTGATGCGTGACTTGGGCCCATTCTTCTTCGCCTGGCCCGCTTTTTGCCACATTAACTAATTATGTGTTACTTTTTATGGGATCGTGTTCGCTGGTTTTTATTTTTTGGTTTTCTCCCCCGTTTCGAGCCGTGCGGTGTTACCGCTTCTGCTTTTGTCACCTTAATCCGGGACGCTACCACGGGGAAGCCTCATTGCCACCACGCATTTGGTCGTTTTGCAAGTTCGGACGTGGAGTACTCTTGTGTGTTTGTTGTTTTTTTGCATATCATTTTTCTGTCATTTTATTGCTGCTAAGCTGCGACTCCGAACAAAGACATGAAGAAGAAAGCAGGGAAAAAATTAAAATGTAACACGAAACAAATTGTCCGATATAAATTTAAAATCTGTGCTCGTCCTCTCCGACCGAAGCTCCTTGCCGTTTAGAAGGCTTTTCTCTGATTGGGGCGTTCCGTTTTTTTTATTGTGGTTCCCTGCAAATTGTTCCATTCATGGCTGGCGCGGATGGCTGGATGGTGACTTGTTTCAAGGGCGACCGGAATCGGATTATGCGAGAGAAAGAGTGAACGCAAATGCCACTACTGATGAGGACGCTCAATTAATTAATTAAGTTAAAATATGTTAATTGTTTCCCGAGCGGAACAATGTGATACTCTGAGTGGGACGCGGTGGGTTTTGCTCTCTGGGAGTTGACGGCAACCTGCGGCGCGACAGGAATGTAGGGCATGTCGGATTGCGACCGTACGAGAGATCACGTGCCTGAACTCGATGACGAAGTCGTGGACTGTGTGTCACATATTTTCGAGTGAATTATCGGTTCGCTCGGGTTGAATTACCCCAGAGCAGGACCGGGCAGGACCTGATTGAGCTAAGGAATTCCAATGTTTCTGGAAATGAGGCAAACTATTCACCTATTTCTCCTTCTGACATATGTAATTAACTCAAACAGTTTTTGGAGCATCGTGAAAATATTTCAATTTCACTCGGAAATCCCTTTGAGGCAGTCCATAAATATGGCCACCATTATCGTCTAAACTGAATTTGCACACCACCGATAATGCCTCAATAAATCTTACTTAATCGCAAGTCCAGTACCTAATTTGTGGCCGTTGTTCGCACCTCCCAGCGTCGGGCTTGAAGGTTGCGCCAATGTGGTGGTTAGTCTCTATCTGACCGCGCGTCGATCCGAAGACAGTGTCCAGTTTTTTTTCTTCTCCACTGCTTTCGCCGCCCCCTCCGCCACCATCTCCGGTCGATCCCACGAAATGACTCAAAGTGCTTTTGTGTATATCTTCTGCTTAATCCGACATTTTATTCTTTTCATAAATTTTAAATATTGAATCGGCTCACACCTTGTGCCGAGCGCCAGAAGAGGGACGAGAATCAGAAAATACTATATTCGCAATACGCTGGATGGACATGGACGACGACAACAGGACGGTAACAACGACGACGACGACGACTACGAGGACGGAACGTGCAAACAAGTACAAAATGCGCCGTGCTCTCAGCTTTGCATTCCCGTTGTTCCGAGCGAAGCCTTTCTGAGCTTATCTCCATACCTTCCGACTCGTTATTTCGGTTTTCGCATCTGAGCGGCCGTGCCCAAAATGGACACGGCCAAGAACCGCAGAACCGAAGCGAACAAAGCCCGCGCGGAAGGGAAGGCGGACGAGCGCGAAAATCAAATCAGCTGAATATAATCTGAATGGAAATGTAAGGTGATCAAGCTGACTGCGGTCCAGCGTGCTGGCCCTGGCGGCGTCGAAGGCCTCTACCGTTGGACCCTTGGAGCCCGCGCGGACCGAGCGATCGCACGAGGAAAAGAATAAACGCTAATAACAATAATACCCTATCGAATCTCTCACACCATTCGGAGGCGCAGAGACTTGGACAGCTTCAGCGCTGGGCGCGAGCTAAGAAGAAAAGTATGCTAAAACCTGATTTACAAATAAAAAATAAGTAAATCCATATGTATGTAAACTCTGCTTAACAAACAAGTCTACATTGTACCCGTCGTTCGTCGTTCCGTTCGCCCGTCCGATGGGTATTTATTCATCCGTTGATTTTTCGTTTGATGTCATCCAAACGATGGTCGATGGCTGCAATGCGCCTCAGCTGAATCGGCGATGGGGAATATTTATTAACATTGAATAATGAAGAAGCTTCCGTTCTTACCCGCGTGGTGGGAGAATAGCCCCCAGGACGAAATAAGTAGTGGAGGGTTCAATATATTCAGAGGAATCTTGCATTGATTGCATTGATGCTGCGCTGTGTCACTTTCGTCGTTTGAAAGTTTTCGTGTAAATCCTGAAATTTGTGTTTCTACTCTACCATCCATGCAGAGTATTGTTTATAGAAAAGATAGATGTAACAACAAATGCCATCCGCTAGAATAAAAAAAATCCTTGAAGTGAAGATTTTTTTTTCCAAGGATGTTATAGAATGTTCCCGCATCCTAATTATACGATTATATCTTCCGAGTGTTTCACCATTATAGTTTTCCAGTGCGGTTCAGAATTTGAACATATACAAAAAATATCTATTTTTATCCGCAAAGAATACAGTTCTTCACGTTCGTGAATTTAAGAAGTCATATCACGTCAACATATAGTGTGGCCTAATTTTGAGGATATCCGCCATTCTTCTTTTGTTCTGAATTGTACTGTAAACTAAATTCCTATAAGCGCGCAGCCCTTTGTTTTAAGTATTTTCGAAACAGTCGAAACAAGGTATATTTAATCAATGTTAATGTTTTTCAATAACAGAATGGTTTTTTTAGCAAATATTCAAATATGTTCTAAAATGAACATCGAATGCCCGTCTCCGGTTCCGGTTCCATTGTTCACGAATAAAGTTTTCTAAATTTTCTAGACTTTCAATGCCAATATTCTCAAAATTCGTTAGATTGGACGCCATCGCTTCTACTGTAAGCCACAATGCAGTTTTGCTTTCACAATCTCTATCGCCAATATGCAAGGAGAAAATTTCATCAGGGCTATTTATTCTTATTTTCATTCGGGTACGAATAATCATTGCTACCCAATTCTAGACTTCACTTGCGAAGCCACACGTCTCAATTCGCTGTTGCATTGTGTCGCACGTGCCACACGCCTCACAATTCAAATCAGACATACCAGCAATTCTATGTCTGAACATTTAACTTTAAGTTGGAACCAAATCATTCAAGACAATAAATAATGATGTTTCAGCGGATGTTGACAGAAAATTTTTACTCATATTTCGCAATATCGTTTTCCAATCTATAAAGTGATGCTTCTGAATCCGGACACTTTTTCATTACATTCAATATTATGCCAAAACCATGACATTTTTTGCATGTTGAATTAATGTAACTGTTAGTAACTATTGTGTCAATTTAGTTTAGTGTCAAACATAGTACCTAACTGTTAACAAAAGAATGTCAAAAATCAAAAATCAATGTGAATTTCACGAACCCGTGTCCGGAATAAAAAGCACATTCAGGAAATGATTTTAAATCCGGACGGGCAAAAGTTGACGATTAAATTTCTCATTGAAGGAGTGGTATAAGGGTATGTTAGAAGCCTTAGTATGGAGTATGGAGTGTGGTGCAAAGATTTTCGATCCGGGAAATCGCAAAACTCTCCGGTATACAGGACGAGGTCGATTATATGACCCATTTGTATGTACGTGGGTAACTTTGTAACTTTGTCTGTAGCGCTGTCCCACATTAATGGAAATTTAACCTCCTTCCTGTTGACCGATTGATCTAAAATTTGGAACACACTTTTATCTCTGCAGTCATTATAAAACTGCGCATTTCATGATCTTGAAAATCCAAAATGGCGTAATTTCATATTTTCTCTAAACCCTATCAATATGGGTGTCAAACGAAAGACCTTGACTAGTAGAATACAATTATTGATGAAAAATATAAATCCAAGATGACGATCGGTACAAAATGGTGGATTACATATTTTCTCAGAACCCCATCAATACGAGTATCAAATAAAAGGGCTTGATTAGTAGAATACAATTATTGATGAAAAATGTAAATCCAAAATGGCGTCCGCTACAAAATGGTGGAATACATATTTCCTCAGAACTCCATCAATATGGGTATCAAACGAAAGGGATTGACTAGTAAAACACAGTTATTTATAGAAAATGCGAATCGAAAATGGGCACGTCAGATTTCCATTATCTACAGTTAGTTGTTTCATTACATGCCCCACGATTTTATTTTAGTCTCATCAATGCCCTATATTAATGAAGAAAGGGGTGGGATAACTACTAACTGCTACTTGCTTAATTATTTTCTAACTTTCAGTACATCATCTGTAATAATAATAGTAATGCAACCGTTGAACTTAAAAAATGTTTTTACTTATTTTATTTTAAGGTTTTAATGCATTATCTACATCATTAGTATATTTCTCTACAATAAAACCATTTAACAATTTATTTAAAATTTTGGATTTGCATTTTTCAAAAATAACCGTGTTCTACCCTTTCCATCTTTACTTATGTTGACATTCGCAATATGAGTGTTCAAAAAGGATAAAAAATCGAGAGCTAATTATTGCAAAAATATCATGTCCAAATCGTATTCCCAAATGAAGACCTTGAGGAGCGACTTTTTCACAGGAGAGCTAATGTCGTTTAAGTTGATTGTGGCAAGATTACGAACAAATGGCATGAATTTTTAACAATTCGTTTGATAATAAACGCACAAAATCCTATCTTAAATACACACAAATTCGATCTATGTATGATTTCGCTTCCCTTCACCTGTATGCAGACTCCGTGATCTCACTCTACGAGATAGCTGCGAGAGTAGGTTCTCCACCTTTTGTGCATCGTTCGTTGTTTTGGTCCGAGACGATCCTCTCTCTGGTGATTGTTTTTCAATCGGATTTTCTTGTTCGGTCGATGGCTGTGTAGGAAACTCCATGCTCTCTTCCTGGCCCTCCTTGGTTCCACCTGCTGGTAGAACGCTTGGAGCTGAACCGGTCGATTTACTGTGGTCCTCAGGTTCATTATTAATGTTCGAAGATGTTCTATTGGTTTTCAATGGTGTTTAAGCTTTTTGAGTTGTTCACAACTGCACCGCAACCATAGCACTGTACGAATCAGTATTTGTAGCTGGATTGAAACTGGCTGCTTTTGGACACTCGGTCTTGAGATGACCTTCCATCTTACAATGGAAGCATCTGTTCTTTAATCCCTCGTAGAATACTCGTGCCTTGAAGTATCCAATGTATATACTAGCCGGAATTTATTTGGCTATTTCCATGTGAACGCCGCGTATTCCACTGTACACTGTGTAACCGTAGCTTGTTGGATACCTTTCACGCTCATGTTGTCGTATTACGCCAAATTAGCTAAGCACAGCAGCAATGTCCTTATCATCGGTCTCGGGGGGTAAATTAAAGATTCTTACATATCTGAAGAGTCGGCTTGTCACCTCCAGTCGCACAACTGTTCTTCCTCCATTACTATATTCGAACGGGTATTCTACTTCGATCCCAGAGACAAAACGCTCAAAATCTGGCTCGTCAAGGAACTTGATATAAAAACAACGGTCGTATCGAGTGCACTTCTGAGGTTGAAATCTTAAGAGCATTTGCCGTGAAACGGATCACATCTAGATGGCCAGGTGCCTTAACAACGATCGAGAAAGTTATTATCACTGTATTCTTACGAGCTTTATTCATTTTCCTTTTATCTATTCGATGAATAGATTCCGCTTATTGTTAAAATAGGTGCACTGAATGTGCTACAATGGCTTTTTGTGGCCTTCTAATAAAAGCGTGTTATCACTTCAACGTTCGAGCGATCACTGAATTCGAATCCCCATTTGATTCCACACATTTAGCCTACCACTCAGGAAATGTGTAGATTCCCTTCCAACAACACTTTTTTGTTTTGACGAACTCATTCGCCGACCCATTTTTCGACATCTCTACAATCGACGAAATACTATTCTGTAAGGGGTTGTACATATGGGGTGATTGGGACACCCCCTTTATTTCTAAAAGTACGGCTCCACTTGGATTTTTTATAATGTCATCCCCTTTCATTGTTGAACCGTATGTACCTAAGGTAACGTGGTAAAATTTGACAGGTAGAGTGAAACGGTAGCATGGAAAAAATCAAGCGCTTTGATTGTAAGTTTTTCGATCGTGGTTTTAAAGTTTTTTTTCCGCTGATTGAACAAACTTTACGTGTACACTGAAGTCGCTTCTTACGCAGTTTTTGTACGAGGTTTTTTACGCAGTTTGTTTTTACGTGGATTTCAGAATTTATGCGGCACGTATCAACCGCTTAACTTCAGTGTAAACAGATTTTATGTGCTAATTGATGTGAGGGAGGGGAAGGATTGTCAAACCACCATAGAAACATTTATCGATCCCCAATCTTCTCTATATGCCTCCATTTTGACTTCATTTGCTTGATTAGATCTCGAGTTATTCAGCCCCCTTCCTTTTGGAGAGGGGGAAGGATTGTCAAACCACCATAGAAACGACTTTTGCTCCCTAAATCCTCCACATGCCAAATTTGGTTCCGTTTGCTTGATCAGTTCTCGTGTTATGCAGAAAGCGCTAGAAGAAAAGCACTATTATGTTCCCCGCACTTTTGGCATATAACAAGTGGAGCGCTATCGAGGATTCAAAGGGTTAAATGAATAGTTTTCGATTTGTTAGATTTTTACACGGATTTTGAAATTCACGCAATTTATTTTTACGCGGATTTTGAAATTAAAGTGATTTTTACGCAGATTTTGGAATTTACGCGTTTTTGTTTTACGTGGATTTTGAAATAAACGCGGCTCTTTAACGCGCCACGAATCCCCCGCGAAGAAAACGTCTCCGGTGTATTGTGCATTAAAGTTCTGTTCGCCTACAGAAGAAGAAGAATTTGATGCAGCGAAGCTGTTAGCTTAATAACAATAAATGAAATAAATTGCATTTACATTTTTGCATTTTTGCATAGGGTGATATGGATACGTTTCTGTGGGGTGAATTGGTCATAACGGTTTGAAATTTTTCTTTTGATTCCAGATGCCGCGTAACTACAAAAAGACAGACAACGTTGGAAAAAGGAGGGGCTTGAAACTCACGCAACAAATTTTAATAACTTGGGTTAATACAAAACGTAGCGATATTAAAAAATCTTTTTTTTTATCTTAATACAAACTTTTCACATATTACTCGTGTTGCAGAATTAAGAGACAAACAGTTTTCAAAGTAAAACGTAATTTGTAATTTGTGCACGACGTCTTACTAATACTAACGTGAGGACCTTTATAGCATACCTGGTAATTGTCTAAGTTCGTTGGTTTGAGTTCACGGTGGGTAAACAATGAAGCCGTCCATTAATGGTGTAACTACTTTTTTGCACCAGAAATCAAGTTTCCATTTCACTTTACGTAAGAATAAGACTGTGTACGCGGGCAATGAGATTCGTGTCAGGGGGAGGGGGAATAGTAGTGTGGATTGAAGGTTGAATGAAAAGACAGATTTGTATTCATTCGCCACGTCAATTGGAATAACCATGTATGGATGAATCGATCGCCATTCGACCGTGGATCGATCTTCGTCGCTGATGATTGTTGCGTGGATGTAGTTATTCTATAACACCACAAAGATAGTCGATTGAGGGCTTTGGATCTTGAATTCACGATCGATCGCTTACTAAGCGAACGCGCAATGTGGCTACGAAGACTCCCCGGAAACAGAATTATCAAAGAAGAATTTTAACAGACAATGATTGAAGAATGGTTGGGTTCCTATCCAGACTATTTTATATTTTTTTGTAGATTTATTGATTATAGATTTTAATATTGTAAATTTATTCTTATGATTTATTATAAATCTTGAAAAACGATAGTCAATACTCATATGCTTAAGCTGAAAACAATAAAGTATTGTTATCCAATTCCGTCCACAGAAGTATCATACCGAGTACTTATTGTCAGCGAAATTGTGACTTCGAAGAACATTCCTTTGACCTGATGTAAATGATGCAACTTTCACAAAGTGTTTACCACACCTTGCACTCCTGATTGAGATTGCTCCTAGTTCATAGCTGTTTCTGTTAAAATATTGGCAAACTTAATGGTTATTCCATTATTCATTTCGACGGAATACTGAGAAGGAAGTTTGATACAATGTTTATCAAGGATAGGTTATACAGCATCATATTTCGGACACTTTGTTCTAATATCTTGACTTGCTTAATGCACAGATGATATAACTATAAAATTGAATATCACAATTGCTTCTATAGAGTAATCCCTTGGTTTCACTATCATTTCATATGAGAACTACATTTGAATTATAACATAATGGGCAGAAATCTTACAACACTACTCATTATCGTTTGTGTTTGACTTTTCCTTAGCGTGAGCATGTAAAATTTACCCGTTCATAAACCCACTTGCGTATAGCCATGGGGTGTTTGCATTCGACACATGCGATGAGTCTCGAAGTTTTGGCAGGAGTACCCCTCCTTACTCTTCGGTTCACAGAATTATCCTACAGATTTCTCATCCGTTGCAAGATCATGAATCCATTGGTGATTGATAACTTCGAAAATCTACTCCAACTGACTCCTCAGTCAAGTTTTATGTCTTTATACCATGAGTACCTTACCCACGACGTGCACCCTTCACCAGGCATCTCCAACCAAGTTTGCTTCCCATACTTTTGCAATTCCTCTGTCATTTTTGATCTGTCCATGCGACAAAAAATCCATGGAATACCAGATCACCTACGCTCCAATGTTATTCCGTCGATATTTTCGGAAAAATATGGGAAAGTTGGATCTGATAAAATGTTCTTTACTGACGGTTCATACATAAACGGGTCCACTGGCTTCGGCATCTTCAATGAAAATTCCAGTGCCTCTTCAAACTCAAAGATCCTTGTTCCGTGTATGTCGCAGAAATGGGTGCGATACACTATGCTCTAGGGATCATTGAAACACTGCCCATCGACCATTATTTTATTTTTTCAGACAGTCTCAGCTCAATAGAGGCAATCCGCTCAATGAAAGTTGATAAACGCTCATCTTATTTCCTAACAAGAATAAGACATCTATTGAGTGTTTTGGTCGAAAAATTATTCAAGATTACCTTAGCATGGGTTCCCTCTCATTGCTCGATTCCGGGGAATGAGAAAGCGGACTCGCTAGCTAAGGTGGGCGCTTCAGAAGGCACACTTTTTGAAAGGCAAATTGCCTATAATGAATATTTTCACATTCCTCGTCAGGACACACTCGTTAGTTGGCAGCGCATGTGGAGTGAAGATGAGTTCGGTCGCTGGTTACACACGATTAAGGCTAAGGTTTCGACGAGTGCTTGGTTTAAGGGATTGAATGTAGGTCGTGATTTCATTCGCGTGATATCTCGGCTTATGTCCAATCAATACAACCTAAACGCGCATCTCTATCGCATTGGGCTCGCAGCAAACAATCTTTGTGATTGTGGCGATGGCTACCACGACATCGAGCATATTGTCTGGTCGTGTATCCGGTTCCATGCTGCTCGCTCTCAGCTCTCTAGAGCACTGAGAGCACAAGGCAGACAATCGGATATCCCCGTCCGGGATATCTTAGGTAGCCGTGATCCTGATCTTCTGCTTCATCTATACCTGTTCCTCAGAAACGCCGATGTCAACGTTTGATGATGTTTCCTTCGTTGTGTCCCCGTTTCATATCCCTCCTATCCGATCGATAAACTTTTACTTAGTCGCGGCAATACATACACACACTCTTTACAGATACACGGGCCAAAGGTTGTGCAGTCCACTGATGATTCAACAAGAGCCAAAGGTTGTACCGCTCATGACAACTCTACACGAGCTGATGATTGCGCCGGCTAGTGACCATTCTATCCTGGATTCCTCGAGTCGAGAAGACGCACCACGCTTGATATGGGGTACATACTAGGGGGGCGTTGCTGATTAATGGTCAGCTGCATCCCAATAGGAAGTATCCCGTGTCGGGCACACGTACAGAGCATTGGAGACAGCAACATCCCAATTACGAGAACACTTGTAATACTAACCTCGAGCCGACCGCGAGTAATCGGTTACATATTACTAACATAGATAATAAGAAAAAGTGTTAAAATATTGAACTCCGGCCCCGTCAGGCTAACGCCATAGGAGCCTTGATAAAAATATATATTTTGGAAAAAAAAAATAAATATTTAAATTTCTCCCGTGTTTCATCAGTTCTGATTATCCTTAACAGTTTACTGTTATTTTTTGGTAAGTGTTTCGCAGTTGATTATAAAATATAATCAAGTGTAATGTAATTTACGTCCAAAAAATTACAGAATAAAGTGTCCGAAACTTGAATTCAATTTGTCCGAAATTTGATTTAGTGTCCGAAGTTTGATTCATATTCGCTTCATTCGAAAAGCATTTTATTCGATGATTTTTATATGTTTTCAATCAAATACGTATCAAAGAGGAAAGCTTTAAAGCATATTGAACTAATTTATAGAAAATATTAACCAAATAATACCTGTGCATAAAGCTTAGATCTGTTTTCTTCATCATATGTCTTAAGCGTCCGAAATATGATTCAGAACGGTAATTGTAATTTTCTGGTGTTTGAAATGATATCTGTTGGATCGATCGGGCACACAGTACGTTGTTCGCACACATGGCAAATCCCTTTCGAATTAATCCTGACAGGAGACGGTAAAACATGACTCATGATTATCTGGCCGGCGACGCGAGTAAGTTGTTCATTTGGCTATCGTGTAACGCGAGATATTTCATAACAACCGCTAATTAATTTGATGAAATCTCTTGAAAGTATCTTAAAATTTTAATCTCGCTCGTTCTCCTCCTGCCGAGCCCCGCACCCGCCTCAAACAACATGTTCCCGTCCATGACATGCAACATACAGTTAACGAGCGCAAACTTTTCGAGTGCCTCGAACTCAGGCCTCCAAAGTGGCCAATTGCGAAATCGCTCCTTTTTCTTGGCGAATAATAAAAATAATTTTTAAAACTTTCCGATAAGATCAAGTGCCGTTCTCGGTTTCCACTTCGACCTTCCCCCAACCTCCTCGCAGCCAAAATGCAGAGTGCAAAAATGGCCCCTCCTGCCTTCCGGTGCGTTATTTATTTCTCAAGCGCAAAATGTTAAATTCGAGATCGCTTCTTGAAAATCTACGCTCTGTTTACTCTCGTCTCGCTCCAATCGGATTGCTGACTGAGAATGTTTCGTCAGTTTTATTTTTTTCCGGGGGAGAAGGGAATAAAATCGGATCAGATTTCCTGCCTCGGCGAATTCAGCTCAGGAACTGGTGCACATCGCGCTGATTATGAAGAGCCGTTTCGAAAGGGATGCTTATGATCAATCTGTTCCCAGCCCCGGCAAGAACTGCACAGTCTCTTTTTTTGGCGATTCTTCCTCCAGTGAGTGGCTGCAAAGCTTCTTCGTTGCATCACTTAGCCACCCGGGGGTGATGGCGGAATGCGACTTGCATTGCTTTTTTGCACTGCTGTCCAGTGTTTTGTCTTGCTTTTATCCTTCTTGCCACCGCTAATCGTGTGTTTACAAAGTAAGATATCAAATAACAAACATTAAATTAATCTACGGTGACAAATTACCAGAGATAGCGATACTTCATCTTACTCAATTTGATCAGCGCTGCGCTTTCGACAAAACTTGACCCGTGGAAAGGTGATGGCGGGGGCCTTTCCGATTCACACTATCAGCAGCACTCAATCATCGTTTGTTGGGTTTTGCAGAACCTCCATCCTACGGCACCTCTTTCCGGGATGCTGCGTGACGGGCAAGGAGTTCAACAACCCCATCATGATTTGCATCTCGTGTGTAACATCAACGGTTCGCGGCACGCAACGCAACGAGAGCTGGTCCAAATTTGTTTCTTCTCGTCAGATCTCCCTCTTTCCCAGTGCACCCAAAGTGAACAAAGTTGTTTTCGCTAACCCACAACGATGATGAGTTTGATTCATCAGTCGATCGATCACTGAAATCGCAGGATTAACCATGGAAATATAAAAAAAAAAACAAAGTGTTCGAATGCTTGACGTACCGAGAATGACCACACAAACTGCAATTACGGGGTACATGATTGTGCTCTGAGGTGACTGGGATTAATTTGTACGGGGGAGTTTGAGTGACGAGTATGAAATGAGTTGTTTTTATGATTCGACGCATGGTGTGAAAACGTATATTTTGAAGGTATAGGAAGGTTATCTGCACGTGAAAAAAACTACTCAATATACCGTTCTGAATCATATTTCGAACGCTTGAGGCATATGATGCAGCAAACAGATCTAAACTTTATGTACAGGTATTATTTGGTTGATGTTTTTAATGAATTAGTTCAATATGCTTTTAAGTTTTCTACTTTGGTACCTATTTGATTAAAAACATAAAAAAAATTATCGAATAAAATGCTTTTCAAATGAAGCGAATAAGAATCAAATTTCGGACAGATTGAATTCAAATTTCGGACACTTTATTTTGCAATTTTTTGGACGAAAATTACGGACGCTTAAGGCATTTGATGCAGAAAACAGATCTAAACTTTATGCACAAATACTATTTGGTTGATATTTTCACTAAATTAGTTTAAAAAGCTTTTAAGCTTTCTACTTTGGTGCCTAATTGATTAAAAACATCAACAATTATTGAATAAAAATGTTTTTCAATTGAAGCGAATAGGAATCAAATTTCGGACACAATTCATGAAAAAAATCATATTTCGGACAGAGTGGATTCAAATTTCGGACACTCTGTTTGGTCCGATCGAACCGGATTCACGACCAGCGAGAAACCATCCATGAGCGGATCGGTTTAACATTCCACGTACGAGCTAACAGGGTGACGAGTAGTGCAAATGGAGCATTGTGTAAGCAAGTGAAAACACGAAGCAATAAAAGAATCGAGCAGAGACAAATTGAACACTATCGAACAACTAAGTACAATCAAGCAAGCGAGTGCAACATCTCAAAGAAATCACCAACGAAATCAACGAAAGAAGAACCAGCACAATGGAGCAGATTGAATCATTCATTTATAACCGCGGAATGGCGCTATTCTGGGTAACGAGAATAAAAGAAAAAATGGCGATTGCAAAAAAGGAGAAAATCGATCTCACATCAGCACAGATAAAGGTGTACCAGCAGAACGTAGAAAATGCCCGCAATAGCTTCATCGAGTGGCACCAGAAAATAGTTGTGAAAATTTCGTTAGCCGAACAAGAAGAACAAGATGAGCAGTTCATGACTTTTTGCGATTTGTACGACGCAGTAGCCATCGGCCTCCAAACACGCATGGATGATTTAACTGCACACATCACACCACAACCATCTATTTTACTGCAGCAGCCGATTATTATGCAGCGTCCCACGTATACACATGAAGATAAACGCATTACAACCACTGAAGCACATCAGGACACCATACAGTTAACTCATGTACAACAGTTTTGACGTAGGAATACGTCTTTCATTTCTGTACTGGGGTGTAATTTCAAAGTCTCGAAAACGAAAGCGTTACGCCGGAGAACGATATTTTGGGCGTTAATAGCTCCTAAACAACTGAACGAAATGGTATGATAAACACTTCATTCGAAAGATAAAATGTCTACGCGTTATGTACTTGTTACTTTTTGATCCAAGAACTTGTTTCAATACCCCTAAAATTGTCTACAAAACAGGCTATTGAAATGACACCAATCGGTATATAAGTGAGTGCCGCTCGGAAATCCACTCAGTTATGATTGCGCAACGATTGAGGTACGATCGCTGGAATGGATGGACGTTTCCCTAACACAGACTTCAAAACCATGGAGCCTGTGGAAATCAGCATAGCAAATTAGATGCAAGCAGCGGAAACTTTTGTACTCGTTTGCGTTTTTGCAAATTGGAATGTTTCCCTAACACAGACTTCAAAATCATGAAGCCTGGGGAAATCGGCATTGCAAAATAGATGCAAACTACGGGCACTTTTGTGCTCGCTTGCGTTTCTGGGAATCGGGATGTTTCCCAAACACAGATTTTAAAAACATGAAGCGTGGGGAAATCGGCATTGCAAAATGGATGCAAGCAGCGGGTACTTTTGTACTCGCTTGCGTTTCTGGAAATCGGAATGTTTCCCTAACACAGACTTCAAAACCATGGAGCCTGTGGAAATCGGCTTAGCAAATTAGATGCAAGCAGCGGGAGCTTTTGTACTCATTTGCTTTTTTGCAAATTAGTGTGTTTCCCTAACACAGGCTTCAAAATATTGAAGCCTGGGGAAATCGTCATTGCAAAATAGATGCAAACTATGGGTACTTTTGTACTCGCTTGCATTTTTGTAAACCGGAATGTGTTTTCCCAATACAGATTCCAAAACCAAGAAGTTGGGAAAATCGGCATTGCAGAAACATTCAAGTCGGTAATACTTTTATACCCCCAAGCATTTTTACACTCCGGAATTTGTTTTGCTATCACGGTCTACGCACGGTGTAACGCTTTGGCTCGATTATTCAAGACTGCATTGGAAGATATCGCTTCATGTTGTTCAACTCACTGAACTTCTACGCATACCGTTTGATGATTAGGCAAAATGTTGATAACTTTTTGCTGCGATAACCATAATGCATGAATTAACTTAAATTGGGATTGGTTTGTAATTGAATTCATAAATAGTTTCATTCATTCACTAGTTTAATCAATCATTTATTCAATACACATAAAAGATAGCTCTGCGCAGCGGCGATATCGCACCTAATGAGGAACATCCGAGGTGCGATTATTGCTAATTGAAGAAATACAATTGTTTACTAAGCCAATGGCAGTCCTACGTCAACCTTGCGGTTATATCATAGGTATAACCCATCCATAGTTTTTCAACGATCACATACGTTTTTCGACGCATACACAGACGGCTATGCTATTTCACACGCACACGCAGAGGATGATGCACTTCTCGACGCACACAAAGATGATGATGTTGCGAAAGATCATAAAGAAGAAGCCCACAATGCGAGAAAGAAGCATGAACCGAAAATACAAGCATCACAACAACTAGATATTCACATCGAGCAGGCATTATCAACGTACTACACCCAAATATTAATCAACACCGTTCAACAAAAAATGGCATTTCACAGCAAGCGATAATCCTACAATCAGCAGAAAAATAGCAGCAGCACCAAACATTCAATGACAATTAGCGATATTCCGAAATCATCAGGACAACAGCGGCCCACATTCGGTAAAACAGTTGAACATCAAACGAAAGATTTTCGAGCAACCACGCAAGTTAAACGCAAACCAACGGATGACGACAATCGAATATTCAAAATGAACAAACACAATGACACGTCCGGATATGTTTCGCTTATGAATACCAGTACACGAGCACGCACACCAACGACTCCACTTCTTTCGTCGGCGGAGTATGTTCCGTCCGCGAAGCGTACGGAAGGGGAAAGTAAATGACGTCTTTAGCACTTCCCCTCCTCTTTCGACAAGGAGGTGCGAGGGTATAAAACGAGCCACCCGATTGTGCGGAGGATCAGTTTTCATCCAACCATCCAACAAGTAACAAGTGCAAGAGTGCAACAACAAACAATAAAAGGAACGAACAAACTCAAGAAGCCGCCAACTAATCATCGCAAGAGTGCGATAATAGGAGCAGCCGCAAGCAACAACAACATAAGCAGCAGCAGAAGAGTGGCGCATTCGCATGCGCAACAGTGAAAATATTACGATCATGTGTATATATTCAAACTGAATGAATTCAATAATAAAATTAGGAAACTGTAAATAGTTATACATCATGTTTCATTCTGCGCTACTCGAAACCTGAATCCACGAAGAGTTTTCTGAAACACATTCCAAAAGAGTTACATGCTCTTTTCAGAGCATTGGAGCGGAGCCACAAGGGGCTCCCACCCATTGAACAAGGCGTGAGGAACACAAGGGTTCCTTCCACGCACCGGTTGTCTCCACGAGGGGAGCAACCTTCTAAATACAGTCCACCCCTAGTTCCCAGCAGACGGAACACTGTTTGCATAACGGTTTCTTGTGGCTTTTAGCTCAACTTGTATTTCTGTACAATTACTAATGCAATAAAATGATCACAAATGAGAAAAATGAAGAAGTCGGGTATTTTGGTTATTGATTGAGGTATATTTGAAGATGTTTTTTCCATTTTTTGAGTGAACGAGCAATCGGTATCTTAATGGTGGTATCGGTTCTGAAGCAATGGCGTGTCACAGAACGAATTCCTAAGAATATTTTGAAACTTCCGGACAACACCTAAAGCGTTACTTATGGGTTTTTGAAAATTCGAAAAAAAACCAAAATTGCTAAATCGGTCGACTAATTCCTGAGATATCGATACCACCAGTTGAAAAAACATGGTTTTGAGAAAAACGCGTTCAAAAATTCGTATAACAATACTATATCCCTCAAAATGAGTCATACTTTTGACTGTAACATTCCAACGAAATCGAATAAGCATAAGCTTCTCAAAAATGCAAAAAAAAAGGAAATTCGATTTTTTCGACCTTCCTGACCGGGGTCCCCTCTTAACCGCAGTAGAATCTGTTTTGATTTTCATCTGTTTCGTTCGTCCCTCAAATAATATATTCTATTAAAGGGTGTGTCACATCAAATTGCATCACGGAAAAAACGCTGTAGAAATTTAATTTTTCAGCTTTCGCTTATAATCAGATAAGAGTGTATAGATCACGTTGGCCATGCTTCACTGTCAATTTTTCGTAAATTTGAAAAAATGTCGTCGAACGAAAAAGAGCGTCGTGAATTAATCCTGCGCACTCATTTCGAGAATCCGGAGTTGTCACATCGGGACATCGGTAAGATGCTGGGAATCGCCCAATCCACGGTCAGCAGAGTACTAAAACGATACTTCGAGAACCTAACCATCGACCGGAAAAGCGCATCACAAGCGCATAGTGAAGTAGTTTAGACGTGATCCGAGAAGTTCGGTCCGGGATGTCGCCAATAAGCTGAATTTGCCAAGTTCATTCGTCCAGCGGACCAAGCAGCGGGAGGGCCTGCGTACATACAAGGTTCAGAAGGCTCCTAACCGCGACGAAAGGCAAAACATGGTGGGGAAGACGCGAGCCCGGAAGCTGTACACCGAAATGCTGACGAAGCCGCATTGCCTGGTAATGGACGACGAAACCTACGTCAAAGCGGACTTTCGTCAGCTGCCGGGCCTGTTGTTCTTTTCCGCAGAGGACAAATTCAGCGTTCCGGAGTAGATTCGCAAGCAGAAACTATTCAAGTTTGCCAAAAAGTACTTGGTGTGGCAAGCAATCTGCTCTTGCGGAAAGCGGAGCGCCCCTTCATGATGACCGGCACAGTAAACGGGCAGGTTTACCTTAAGGAGTGCCTACAGAAGCGCTTACTACCACTATTGAAGCAGCACGAGGGCCCGATCATCTTCTGGCCGGATCTCGCTTCGTGCCACTATTCAAAGGACGTGTTGGAGTGGTACGAAGCCAACGGAGTCACCTTCGTGCCAAAGGAAATGAACCCGCCCAACGCGCCGGAGCTTCGCCTAATAGAGAAATATTGGGCGATTATGAAGCAGGCCCTCCGGAAGAACCCAAAAGTTGTCAAATCGGAGGCGGACTTCAAGAGAAAATGGATTTCTGTTCAAAAAAACTACAACCTGACGTTGTACAGAACCTTATGGACGGGGTAAAGAGGAAGGTGCGAGTATACGGGCTTGGGCTCGAAGTATGAATAAAAAGAAAATGCCAAAAGTTGTTTAATCGTTTTTATTTTACTATCTAAAATTTTCAAAAGGATCGGTCTACTGGGCGAATTTCTACAGCGTTTTTTCCGTGATGCAATTTGATGTGACACACCCTTTATTCGCTCAATCGGACTCAAGGGAGAGTGGCGTAAAGCGGTCAAAGTTTGAGTTTTTTGTAAATCGAAAAATCATCCTAGGGGGGAGTAAAAGAAATCGAGGGTTTCGAAATGTTGAGATCTAGTGTCATCTCGAAATTTTTTTTCGTCAAAAATCGACACTCTGGGATTTTTTCGGAATACGAAACGAAACGTATGGTTTTGGGTACCAATAAAAATAGAAAAATAGATCGGTTTTTCACTCGGAATTTGCTGCGAATCGTTGATTTGCACGATAATATCCCCTTTGCAAAATATTAGCTCAATCGAACTTCATTTATTAGTGTCACAGACGTAAATTTTATTTTTTTTTTCAAAACGAAAGATCACCGAAAATCGGGGTTTAAAAAAAAATTGTGGTGCGAATTGTCTTAAAATTGCATTACTCGTCGAGATTTATTGTTATCTCGAAAAAAATTTTTTTTTTGGCACTTGGTCGTTTTTCTGTCTGAAAAGTCGATTTTTAACAAAACAATTTTTTTAGATAACTGTAAATCTCGATGTGTTATGCAATTTTTTATTTCATATATTCATCATCTTCGAGAGTATCGTACAGACTAGTTATGCTTATGATATATTCTTAATCCTAGCATTAAAACAATCTTTAGTCATGTTGAAATAAAAAATTTGGCTGACATTGTTGAAGACTCGGAGGCAGGAACTGAATGGGTGCTACAATAACATGTTCTATGTCCGGGAACAGCAATTAATGTGGAGAATCGCAGCTGACATTGAGGAACGTTTATTGGAATATGCAAAAGAAGATCTGCACAATCGATGTTTTCACTGAGGATGTCGAACACAATCAGTCGTTGCATGTTCAGTCGCCTTGCCGTGAGCGATACCAAGTCGATTAGACGACAACGTTCCGAATAATGGGGAAGATAGGCGGGGTCATTCATTCCACGGGAGACGCCGCCATGCAAAGCGAACGAAACATTTCTGTACACGATCGATACGTACAATCTCGGAAACGTAGTATGGGGCCCATACCGGTGCAGCGTACTCTAAGTTGCTCCTCACTAAACTACAGTACAAAGCTTTTAGTGCATATATGTCGGTGAACTGTGACGCATTCCGACGTATAAATCCCATGATAGAGAATGCTTTGGAGGTGATAGCAGAGATGTGATCGTTGAAACGTAGCTTAGAGTCCACGATAACACCCAAGTCACGGTCACGGGAAAAAGTGTCGATGTTGTATTGGTAGTTTATCGGCTCGTAGCAACGACTAAAAGTGATCACCTTGCACTTACTTGTGTTCACACACATGCCGTTGTCTTTGCACTAGAGAATCGGTATCGGCCTGCAAACTGCAGCAGTCCGCAGCTGATTTGATGACTCGGAAAATTTTATGGTCGTCGGCAAACAATAGTTTTCCACAAGATATTCGTAGGCACAAGTCATTAATGAAGATTACAAATATGAATGGCCCCAGCACACTCCTTTGGGGGACTCCGGACGTTATTTCGAATGTTGAGAATCGTGATGAGTTCACCTCAACAAAAGCTTTCCTACCGGTCAGGTAAACACATCAACCAATCGGATATCCAACCAGGAAAACCCATGTGCCTCAGTTTCCTCACCTTAAGAATATGCGAAACAGTATCGAAAGCCTTCGAAAAATCAATATAAACAGAGTCCACTTGGTTTCCAGGCAACATAGGATGGATATTCCACGGTAATTGCCAACGCGCCGCAAGCTGCCTGATTTGTCGATAGGAATCATCTTTGCAGTTTTCCATAGACTAGGAAATGTTCTTTCCTCGAGTGGTGCATACAAATGAAAAATGAATTTCTGTATTACTCAAGAATTAATCAAGCAAATGAAACCAAATGTGGCATGTTGAGGTTTTTGGGTGCAATAAATGTTTCTATGATGGTTAGACTCTTCATCCTCCCCTCTAAGGGGGGCCTGCCATACAAATGAAAAAAACATTTCTGCATTACTCGAGAATTAATCAAGCAAATAAAACCAAATAAGGCATGTTGAGGTTTTAGGGTGAAAATAAATGTTTCTATGGTAGTTATCCTCTCCATCTCCTCCCCCTCCCTAAGGGGGACTGCCATACAAACGAAACACAAAGGGCCTGGCCGGGTAAGGGAGTAAAAAGTGCCCCCAAACCAAATCACTAGCTGTATGGCAAATATTGTAAAGGATATTAAATAAGGAATTTTGGTGGTTTATTTGAACCCCTATGTGGTAGGATCTATAGTGAAACACGTACTTTTTCGTTTATTTCACGCCATCCTCAATAGATCCGAGATAAAAATTTGAAAAAAATACTGAATGTACATCTTACCACGGTGTATCAAGAAAAATTATCAAAAAAAATTTCATCAAAAATTTTAGTACTAAAAAAATATAAAAATTCTGAAAAATTTTTTTTTGGGATTTAGAGATTCAGTACTACTCTAATTCATATTTAAATGTGCTCTTACGGCTTTTCTAGATTGATAAATATCTTCAAACTGTTTTTTTTCAAATATCTAATAATAAAAAAAAAATTAAAAAAAATACACAGTACAAAAAAATGTTATAGATTTTCTGGCATTTTGAAATTTTGAGAAAAAATATAACTTTGAGATCCACTCCTGCTCAAATTTTTATTTAAATGCGTTCGTATGTGTCTTTTTTCTACATGTGGCGTAATTTTTCCTGAATTTTTAAGAGCATTGTGTGACCCAATAATAAATTTCTTCATCGTCTGCATTATTATTTTTATTTTTTTGAAATCGATTATTTCATTGTATTCGTGGTTTTCAATTGAAAGATTAAAATAAAAAAAACAAATCGGATTTGTGGTCTCAAAGTTATTTTTTTTTCAAAATTTCGAAATGCCAGAAAATCTATAACATTTTTTTGTACTGTGTATTATTTTTTTTATTATTAGATATTTGAAAAAAAAAACAGCTTGAAGATATTTATCAATCTAGAAAAGCCGTAAGAGCACATTTAAATATGAATTAGAGTAGTACTGAATCTCTAAATCCCAAAAAAAAAAAATTTCAAAATTAAAATATTTTTTTTAGTACTAAAATTTTTGATGAAATATTTTTTCGATAATTTTTCTTGATACACCGTGGTAAGATGCACATTCAGTATTTTTTTCAAATTTTTATCTCGGATCTATTGAGGATGGCGTGAAATAAACGAAAAAGTACGTTTTTCACTATAGATCCTACGTCAAACCACATAGGGGTTCAAATAAACCGCCAAAATTTCTTATTTAATATTCTTTACAATATTTGCCATACAGCTAGTGATTTGGTTTGGGGGCACTTTTTACTCCCTTACCCGGCCAGGCCCTTTCTGCATAACTTGAGAGCTAATCAAGCACAATTTGGGAAGTGAGGGTTTTTGGGTATGAGAAATGTTTCTATAATGGTATGATACCCCTCCACCTCTGGAATGGAGAGGGGGTCCCATGAAAATATTACACATAATTCAACCTAAAATATTCCAACCTTACATGACTTAGAATATTCCAACCTTACATGACGGAAAACTCTGAAGGAAAAAAGGAAAGTTCGGAAAATTAAATTCTCATATGTTCTACAATTACATAGTGACAAGTGCTGTTAGTCTATTTGATGTTTGCGCTAGCGAAATTGATCTTTGGTCGAAACTGGAAGTGGATTTTAATGTGATGAAACGCACTCCTATATCTCCTTCTATCTATACCAAAAAAAAAAGGATCGCCGGATGTGTTGATAAGAGCAGAACTCGAGAGGAAGGAATTGTCCGGGCTGTCTTTATTCTATCATATTTTCTGTATAAAACATTTAAACTATGTAACGGAGGAACATGTTATTTGCAAGTGGTTGAAAAATCTTGAACGAGAATTTTGTCTCAAAATAATCTGATATTATAAAGATCAGTTTTGTTAGAAATGCTAGGAATTTTATAGTAAAAGGAAAATTCAACGGGGTCGATTAGAAGATCAATCAATGAAAAGTTCTGCGATATGACCCATGAAATTGCTCATAGTAAGAAAACGTGATTGTTTGAAGGTACAGGTCGGACTCGATTATATATAATCGGAATTTCACTTTCAACGTTAACTTTCGAATCCAATACATAATCGAATCACAAAAAAAAAAATATATATATATATATATATATATATATGTATATATATAATCACATTACCCGGGCCGTGATCGCCTTTTTAAAAACGGGAAATGTTTATTTTAAATCACTTTTATTCACAATTATTCACTTTACAACTACCGGTTACGCTCCGTACTTCTTACTAACTAACTCGGTTTAGTCAATAAATAAGAACGATCGGTCTTATTTATTGACTAAAACTGCTGATCGTGCACATTGGTGAAGATGCGCTTATCTGGCAGTCTGTAGCCGCGTGCGGTGTCCGTTTCTGGGCTGACTTGGCTGATATGCTAACGTGACTCCTCCGGGGGGTGAAAAAAGGACGTCCTCGTTCTTAGGAATTTGTAGAAGTTGTTTGATTGATGCTATTATTATGCGAGATAGCCGGCCTCATTCTGGGCTGACGGATTTTGATGACTATCTTTCGTCTACGAAGACATGTATAAAGAATAATCCCAATTACTATTATTACTGTTGTGCTTAGTCCTCCAAAAATGCTAAATATCCAGTTTTGATGATCGTACTGTTTGAGTTTTAAAGTTTCCATTCGCTTCCTATTTACTAATGTGAGGTTACTGATGCCTTGGATGTTTTGAAGTTTCAAAATATTGCGATTGATGATCAGGTTATGAAAAGCACCTTGCATTATTTGAGTTTCGTTGCTGATCGTTGCAATGCTCGTAAAGAGTTGGTCATCCACGTGAATACTGCAGTTGTCAAACGTTATTAAAAAATTGCCAGTTAGACTGCGGTTCTGGGGTCCACAATCCGATGAGAGGTTAATATTTTGTGCGTTGTTTATGAGAATTTTGTTGCTCGCCACCATGCTCACAAATGTGTCATGTTCTTCTACTACGTTGCATTTGCTTGTTACTCCCGTTATGATACGATGGGTACATTCATCATTCAGGATCCTTAATTCAGTAATGGGCTGGATGAACTCCTCTGGCTTCTTTTTTTTTAAACCAGTTAATTCCAGATTTTACCACGTATAAAGGAGCATCGGCAATAATGGTTCCATTTACGATGAGTGGCACAATTTGAATAATATGTGACCATGTTTTTTGTAGCTGAGGTATTTGGAGTATGTAGAGTAGTGAATCGTCTTTTGTTGCAATTTTCGGTATCACGTAATTCAAAGCTTGTCCGGGAAACTCCGCTTTTATTCCTTGATCATTTAGGGTTGATTCTATCAAGAGAATTTCATGCAATGTTAATAATTTGTTGTTGGGTAATGTGATTTTCGCCCTCAGAATCGTGTCTTGAATTTCCACTAAAATATTATTAATACTGTCCATGTAGAGAAGGAGACTAATCGCATCGTATTCCTCAGAAAGGATTTTGTTTTGCACGTGTTGGTCGATTAATTGGTTGATAGTTTTCGCCATGTCTTGAATTCTTTGGTTCACCATTTGGTTAATTACTATTTGTTTATTGTTTTCGTTGATTGATTAGACGTTAGACGTCGAGTTCAATAGCCGTAGGTCGTCCGCATCCGGTGTTCCGGCCAACCATTTCCATGTTGTTCCAAGAGCGTCCCAGCGTCGCATTCTCTTCGGTGTGACTGGTTTTATTTGGCGAAGGTTGTTTATCAATACCCTACTCTTCTCAAAAACTAATTTTAATATGTCCAATTGGTCGTTCAACTGTCGTGAGATTTTGCTAATTAGTATTACATTTTCTTCGATTTTGGAAATGTTGATTGGGTGTACAAATTTTATGTAGGATGTTTGAATGCGACAATCATTTTTATTAATGAGCAGAACAGGATCGCTGTGAAGATTCCTTATTTCCATATGTGGTATTCTAAATTCATGACAGTGCACGATTGTTAGTAGTAGTACGTTTATTGCTAGTAGTATCATCTGAAATTGAATATGAAAAAGGTTAGTAGTTAGTATTTTTCATTCGCTTTATTTTATTTTTGTTTCTCTTGGTATTTCTGCCATTTTTAAATGTTTTGTGTTTGACATCAAATGCATTCGTATTAATAGCTCTCGCGTCGGTTTTCTTCCTTATTTGAGGTACAACAAATACTTCCTCACCATCTCTTATTTCTGGTGGTTCTTCTTTGTTATTATTGTACTTTGTTAATTTAATTTGACTTTTAATCATGCTTTGTTTTGCTTCTTGAAATATTTTTTGGGCATTTGCTAAAACTTCTTCAGGGTTATTAACATTATTATGATTAAATACAATTTCGTTTGGAGTGAACGTTATTGACGAGTGTATTGTATCATTGTATAACGCTACTGAAATTTTGATAAGTGTTTTCACTCCTGCGTTTTTGAATTTGTGTTTATTTGTGTTATATATTTCAATTATTGTAGAATGGGCTCGTTCTATTTGCCCGTTAGATTCAGAAGATGAGGCATATTCCAATGAGCTGCCTAAATTTTCTAAGTAATTTTTGAATTGGATCGATCTGAACGTTGTCTCATGATCAGTGATAATTATTGTTGGAACGCCAAAGGTTGAAATATATTTCCCTATTGCTTTTTGTACATCTGTCAGATTTCTTGTTTTGATGTGATACATTTGTAGATGCTTTGAGAAGGAGTCTATGAGTGATAAGAAGCAATGTTTAGCAATTATGAAGATATCCATATGTACTCTTTGAAATGGTTTGTCTGTTATTGGTCTTGGCGAAATTTTAATATTGTAAGGTTTCCTCTCATACTTATGACTGTTACAAACTTTACAAATATTGATATAGTTTCTGATCAATCTGGACATGTTAGGAAAGAAGTATGATCTTTTTAGATGAGTTTCCACTTCGGTTATGCCTCTGTGTGCTCTCTCATGTTCTTTTGTTATAATTAAATTTTGGCGGTCTTCGTTTTGTACATCTTCAACCGTTTTAGATGTAAAAACAAAGTGTCCTTTTTTACCAAAATTTTCCTTAAATGTTTCCTGTATGATATCGATTAGTGACTCCGGTGCGAGGAGAGCCGTTTGCTTTCCATTGTGAAAGGTTTTCAAAAAATGTGTCATCTCAGTCTTGTCATACGTTGGTTGGGCCACAATTGTCCTGTTAAAATTAGTAAAAAGGGTCTCCGTAATGACTGTTGATATGTTTGAGATTTGAAAAATAAGTTGGTTACGATAGTAATTCAGAGGCCTTTCAGTAAAATGTATGTAGTAATCGTCGGAGTCATTTCCGGAATGAACGGTATCTGCATCTGAATTATCCTCGCTAACGTTGTTTATTTCGCCTAATAGGTCTCCTTTTGGGGAATCTGTAAAAGTAGAGTTTATATTATTGTTTTGAATGGATTTCGTATTTGTCTCTGGTTCAATTTCTGGAGGATCTGAAAGAAGAGAAGTTTCATTATTATTTGTCTCTACTGGTCTTCTGCTGAGAGCATCGGCTACGACGTTTGTTTTACCTTCCTTGTACTTGACGTCATAATCGTAGTTCTCGAGCTCCAATCTCCATCGTAATATTTTAGAGTTTTTATCTGAGTTTTTTATGAAGGTCAACGGCTTGTGATCTGTGATCAATGTAAATTTACCTCCGAACAAATAAGGTTTATATTTAGTAACGGCCCATTTAATGACTAAAGCTTCTTTTTCGTTTGTTGCGTATCTTGACTCAGTATCCGTGAGTGTTCTTGACCCAAATGCAATTGGTTTTTCAACTCCTTCTTGTATTTGTGAGAGAACAGCTCCTAAGGCGTAGTCTGACACGTCCGTTGTGAGTATAAACGGTTTTTCAAACTGAGGGTATGCCAAAACTTGATCCGTTGAAATAACTTCTTTCAACGTTTTATACGCATTGACGTAGTCTGGGTCTTCAATATTAAGTACTACATCTTTTTTTAGATACTTTGTCATATTTCTGGAAATTTTTGAAAAGTCTTTAATGAAGCGTCGGTAATAACCGGCTAGACCAAGGAATTGTTTAATTTCTTTTTGGTTTTTTTGGAATCGGCCAATTAATTATTTTTTCTATTTTTTCTGGGTTTGGTTTAACTCCTTCTTCCGTTATAACGTGGCCTAAAAATTCTGTTTCTTTTTTGAGAAACTCACATTTATCCAGTTGGATTTTCAGATTGAATTCTGAAAGTCTTTTCAAGATGAGTGTAAGATTTCTGAAATGTTCCTCAAGGTTCCTTCCAATTATTACAATATCATCGAGATATACGTAGCAAGTTCTGCCTATGTAATCTCCAAGAATATTATTCATCGCCCTCTGGAAAGTGGCAGGGGCGTTCTTTAATCCAAAGGGCATTCGGGTGAATTCAAAATGCCCTTTTTCCGTTGAAAATGCAGTTTTTTCTTTGTGGTTTGGATCCATTTCTATCTGGTGGAAGCCAGACTTAAGGTCCAATGTTGTAAAGTAGACAGATTTTCCGAGATGATCAAGGATATCTTCTATTTGAGGAATCGGGTACTTATCGTTTACAGTTTTATCATTCAATTTCCTGTAATGGATTACCACGCGAACTTTTCGTTTGCCAGAAGAATCTGTTTTTTTTGGAACAACCCATATTGGAGAAGAATATGGGTTTACTGAATGTGTTATTATACCATTTTCTAACATCTCTTGGATCTGCTTTTCCACATCTTTTCTGAAGTGATGTGGATAGGATAGCTTTTTGTGTACACGGGGGTTTCATCGGAAGTTAATATTTTATGTTTGATAGCCGTGGTCGATGATAGTTTTTCGCCTTTGCGTAAAAGGACTTGTTGATTATTGTGGATAAGATCAATTAGTTTTGATTTCTCTAAAGACGATAAATGGTCTACTCTTATTATATTCGAAATTTCGTCCCTGGAGATTAGGTTATCCCTATCGGTAGGTAAGGGATCGAACGCTTCGAAATTATTAACATCCAATCCTAATTTGGGGGGATTAGGTAAAGTTTTGTTTGAAGATACGACGTGAATCATTGTTTTGAAGTTATTCGCGTTATATAAGCCAGGCGCAATATAAGTATTTTTGCAAAGTTTTTGAAAAGTTGGTACAAACCAATCACCATTTGTATTTGTTTCTAAGGTTATTGTATATGCGTATTGTTTTTGATTCGCAGGGTAATATTTTTGAAATTTAAAATTCTTTTTTCTAGGTATATTGATAGTTTCTTTTTGGTAATCAATTTTTGCTTTGTGTTTAGCAAAGAATTGAGAACCTATAATTCCGTCAAAAAATGTGTGGAATTTTAATTCATAAAATGTTAGCGGTTTTATCAGTCCGTTGAATATATCCAACTTGGCCTTTTTATTGACTTCTTTGTTACCAGATATGTTTTTTATTACGGTCGTTTTTGTAGTTACTGTATTATTGATGATACCAGGGGAGATAATATTTTTATTAGCCCCGGTATCGATTAGAAATTTTAAGTTTCTCTTAAATTGTGGAACTTTTACATAGAGGAAAGGTAAATATTTTAAGTTAGATTTTGTTTGTGTTGGATTTGATGAAAATTTAGTTCATTCTCGTCGATTTCATCGTTGTTTGATTCTTCTTCTGATTCTGATACCTCATGATTATTGATATTTCTTTTGTTTAAGGTTAGTCGACTCCTTAGTGAAGGATCGATTTCCATGGGCTCAACATGTTGTTCATTTTTAACAGGTGTCTCATGTTTGCCTTGTTTTTAGTATTTGAATTTACTGTTGGAGTTATTGGTATTTGTTTTATCACTGTTGTTTTTGAATTTTTTTTCGAAATTATTAGCTTGTGTTATTATTATTTTTTCTTTAGAGTTAAGAAAAAATGTTTTATCTTATGAAAAAATGTTTTATCTTATGTTTACAATTACAATTTCTTATTTACTAACTGAATTTTGGGCAGCACTAGAATCGTACGCACGCGTTTCCGTGGTGCTGACTTTGCGCGAGCCCCTGTTTTATAATCAATCCGCTATGTTGAACTTGTCCCCCGGAAATTTGGCGAATAAAACAAAAACTGAAGTGGGGCCGGTCGACATAAGCGAAACTTATAAATTAAATAAGGGCGCTTCAACCTAACACCTAAAATCCACGTAAGAATCGTGATAAGGTGCGGCACTAATTTCCTTCATAAACGCTAAGCTGCGTTACAAGCACTAATTACCGTAATATGCTCTGAGAGAACATAAGAGAAAAATGTGAGCTAAGGGGGCGATGTGATATTGCACTGGTATTTTGTTACACGGGTACCGCGTAAAAAAACCGCGTAAATTAGAAAATCCGCGTAAAAAAAACGCGTTATTTGTAAAATCCGCGTGAAAAAAAACCTCGTAAAAAACCGCGCAAAAAAAACCGCGTAAAAAAACCTGGGTGTATATGGGATAATTATCGAATTTTCTTGCTTTTCACCTAGTCTATTATTTGTGGCATGTTCGCATGTTGGGTGTTGGCTTCTCTGATTGAAATTCGAGTGGAGTTATTTTCTATTAATCGGCTATGTACAATTAATGAGAATCGAGAGGACAGGTGAATGTTTGAAACTATCTGGTTTCGGTATTGCTAGTATAGTTTGTTTCTCATGTAATTTTCATTATACGTTAGACGTATTTCGTTGAATGTTTCACTCCATAATAATGTGTGTTTCTAATGTTTTGGATGTTTATTTCATTAATGTGAACTAAGAAAAAAAAAATCGTATTCTTTCCGAAATTGTTCTAGAATCATTCCTATTGTCAAAAATTTCATTAAAACCCACCGAAACAATATATTGACTGACACTCGATAATTTCTGAACACCTGAGCGCGACCGAGCGTTTCCAATTATTTTGGATAATTTCGAATTCACAAATGTAAAAGTCCTGAACAACCTGCCACGGGCATGAATGCCGTATTTACATTTCATTAACCCATTAACGACCAAGCTGTAAAAATATTTTTTTTTGACGAAAGCCATTGGTGTAATTTCGATTATTGACGCTAAAGAAATCCCAATGTTCAAGAAATATGTTTTTCCCATGTTCCATTTCCCGGGAAATGACTGTTCGAAAAATGGATCACTGGCCGAAACCCGCACTTTTTTTTTGCAAGTACAAACATACTGTGAACTGAAAGTCACTACAATTAGCAAATATACGGTATTCATAAATGCATCAATTTCACATTCTGGGACGAACAAGCACAGGAGGATGGAGATCTCTAAGTGTAAACCTAAATTATTCTCAAATTAAGATGAGATGTGATATTTCTTATTTCATGTAATTTTAATTTATTACTGGTAGGCTTTTTCGTTCAAACGAAAGCATATGTTGTTAGTTTTATTGTTGGCCGTGGAGAAATGTATATGGTTAAGAATTATTTCTCCTCAATCATCCATTTCCCGAAAAATCGAATATTTTCCAAAATCTGGAAAGTACCAAATTGATGCGAAATATTGTTGGGTAGTTATTACTCGGTCCGGCGACAAAATATTCACACCAGTAATCTCATTAGAATTCTCGTTACACGTACTAATCGTTTCTGGCAGCCCCTGCCCACACGAAATTCTACGGGCCGCCATCATCTAGGGTTTTGACGAACAAAAAAACATACAGATTTTCAATAATATTTGCTAAATTATCGATATTTGCAAACATTCACAACTGAAAATGCGAAAACAGATGAAAAACCTTCCGTCTTCCAAAGTAAACGAACCAAAATGCGCTGCGGAAGTTAGATGTGTTGGTGTTAATTCAGCAGAAAACAAATGTTCGTTATGGCCAACGTTCGATTTTTCGAACACTCAATTTTCCCGGCTGTTTTTTTCTTGTAGGAGGCTCAATCGAATGATGTTTGCTCTATATCGCAATGTATGTTCTTTTATCAAAGTAATAATGTAGAAAAGTTCTAATATTTTTGTGTTTGAAATTAAAAACACCTTCCAAACATACTTGCTTAAAATCGAATTTATTGCCCAATAAAGTTATATGAAATTGAATGAACTTGATAGTAAGTGGTATTTAATAAATTAAGCTATCTTTTGGTGCATTACCAACATTACCATATGGTTGGTTTCCAAAGACATAGAAAATGATCAAAGTTGCTGTTCGATTTTTCGAACGCTTGGCCTAAAATGGGTTAATGTATGCATTGACCCGCGTTTCATCAGAATTCCAACACATGCGTCCCAATACGAGATATCTTTGACCATAGCAGATGAGAAAAGAAACCGAAATCTTCAAAGATTTTTCGCCGCGATTTAAATTTCATCAATTTGTATCCTTGAGCAGCCTTGCGCGAAAGGTTTCTGCCTTCGCTTCAGGAATCGCTCCGCTAAAGAAGTGTTGAGAAGGAAATGACAAGCCATTCAACGGGTTCGTCGTCCACGGGATGTGGCGGTGGCGGCGTCGGCAACGGTGGCCGAGACTTGCCATCATCCGAAAAAGATGCCAACCCTTCTACAACCGTGGTATGTTATTTGCTCGAAAGTCCTCCGATGAGAGTGGTGGAGGAAAAAAACACACTCTCAACACATATGTATTCCGATCTGTTTGACCGCGCGCGTATATCGCACCGCCAATCAGCGCAGCACCGGTGTGCAAAGCGAAAATCCCGTGTACGAGCAGGCAAGTCGGCCAAAGCGCACATTCCGATGCAACCTTCCACAGAAATGCATTCCTGATGATGCTGATGCTGATGCCGTTTGCCGCCAGAATATCTGCCTTATTCTTCTTGCGTTCGCCCGTCAGATGGGACCCCATCGCCACCGCGCTTAGGCTGTGCTGATGCTGATTTGCGAGGGAGTGCGAGTGGGTCCACTGGCGGGGGACAGTCTGCATATAAATCATATACATATACTATACAATTCATTCTCGGCTTCTTTCGCAGGACCCTCTGATCAAGACGAGATCTTTGCTGCGGTTGTTGTTGTTGGTTTGCAGTTTCAGTTTGTGCACAAATGGAAATGGTCCGTACTGAAATCTCCCGGAATCGACGAACCGGACGCGGTTCGGTGGAGTTTCGGCGAGGGGCCAGGGCACCGATGGAAAAATGTTCGCGCGCATATCGAGAAATGGGAAAGAGATGAGAGATGCTTGATATGCATTGCACAACTATAATCATCAATTACAGTGTGTGCGCACTCCAAGCGCAGTGCCCTCTCCTCAAGGGTCCTATATCGTCTCGATGGCGCAGTGCGCACAATTGCTGCACATGGAAAATGCGTCTTGCACTTACCGATGGCCGAGGGTTCACGACACAGCCCAGAAGGTGCGTGTTTCATTTGCCTTCATGGATCTGTTATCGCGTACCGTCACCCCAGTGCTGCCAGCCAATGCAGGGGGAACTTCACTGTTTTTGGATTGGGACTGGCAACCTCGGCTGGCAGCACCTTTCGCGGCGAGAAAGTCAGCCAGCAAAGCAACGCGCTAATCAGATCGATTTCAGGCGAATTCTTTAATTAGATTTTCATCTCGTGCTTCGTTTTCTCGCGTTCGTCTGCAGTTGCGTTGTGGCCGGTGGTGGTGCAATGTTATGCAAGCTGCCTGGAAATATAAGTAATGTGAACGAAGATGGCAACTTGCCCTCCGCAGGCATTTCGGCTCCGGTCGAGAGTATGGATTTTGCATCGCGTTTTGCGAAATGTTGCCTTTTTTGTGCTTTCTGGAAGGACGCAAAGATCTAAGATTGCCCTCTACAAATCCCCCCTCCCGCCCTCGCTGGATCGCGCATTTGGGCACATTTGTAGCTGGGATACCCCAAACGAGGGCGAACGCGTTGTACCTCGTTGAAGAATTGCTTGTACGGATAGGGATCTACAATTGGTCCAACCGGTCGGCACCGATGGACAAACGACGGCAAGCGAAACAGCCACAGCTGCTGCTGCTGCAATCCCTGCCAAGCGTCGTTGTTTCCGGTTCGAGTGGAGAGAGGGCGTTTGTTTCGCTGTCGCTTGCAGTTGTAAATCTCTACGGCACCACCGAGGTCTGGGAGTCACAATAGCGCTGGAGAAGTTCATCAGATATGTCGCTCCATTTTGGTGAAAACCGTTCGATGTTGGAAAATATTTACGGCAGCCGTACAACCAGGCATCGAGCTTGTAAGTTTTGTCGATTCCAATCTGGCGAGATTTCGGTGCGTTGTCTTGTTGCGCACGGAGATGCTGCCACGGGATGTACCGATCCTGAAGTGCAATTGCCAGTAATTAGAAGAGCAGAGTGTCGATTCGAAAATTTATTATGACTCTCAAACGATTATAATCCGCAAATGTTAAACGCTGAATGTTATTTTCCGCTTAGATAAACTGTGACAGTTTATTACAGTCAATTTGTACCTATTTGGTTTCATTTGCTTTGTATATCTCCATTGGTTTACTTTTCTCAGCACCCCCAAGCCTTGTACAAACAACTCGGAACTAGCATTACGCAACACTTAGCTGAGTTGATTGTCTTGTACCGTGTCAACATGAGGAAATCTAAGATATTATCTCCGTGTGCCGAACATCTCACTTTATTGCACATTTGAT
Source organism: Toxorhynchites rutilus septentrionalis (assembly GCF_029784135.1). NCBI lineage: Eukaryota > Metazoa > Arthropoda > Insecta > Diptera > Culicidae > Toxorhynchites > Toxorhynchites rutilus. The sequence goes on along the minus strand of NC_073746.1, from coordinate 42,571,353 downwards.
ATCCATTCGTCCCTAATGAAACCCAACCCGGCAACATTTGTCGAGCAAATTCACGCCCCGTTCCTCGCCGGAGACTTTACATTTTAAGACTGTCATCTGCCCAACAAGCAGCACCAATCTCCCCGAACCAAGGCACGCCTTCAGGTTTCACAAACTGGAGAACGAGTGGAAAGAACATGACCCGTGTATCTACTCCGTACCATGTATGCATCAATTAGAAATTCTATATCTTTATAAATGCTATCTTTCTTTTCTGACGCTCCCCCTCCCTCTCGCCATCGCCGATTCCATAGGGCACCCGAGCGAACCGCGTTGATATCGAGACAAACATCCTTTCTCTCCAAAGTCACCCCTCCCACGTAGCGAGCTCTGTTCTTTTTTTTTTTGGCATCCCATCCACCACCACCACCACCATCAGCTCCAGCTGAGGAAGAGTGAATGTTTATCGGGAAGATTTTAGCAAGCGAGCGACGCAAATTGCATTTGTAGCTACCGGTACGGATTTAATAGTCATCGTTTTGGCGAATAGCACTGCGCAACGAGAAATAAAAACCGAAATAGGACGGATGAGCAGATGTATTTTTTTGTTGGGTCTCCTAGAGGCCGAACGTGTCACCGTGTCACGGTTTGGGTCGAGCTGGAACAATGGTAGTGCCAAATTTTACCGGGACGGATCAATCGGGCAGATAAACAAGTGTAGATTTCAGGATTAGTTCAGATTTTAGGTTTTATTTTATTTCAATCTTTCGTTGTGATGTCGATGTCGAACTGATGGCGTTTCACGCTGGGTGAGAAAATTGATTTTCAAAATTTTAAAAAGAAGACAATCTGATAATAAGTGAAATCAACAGAATTACGAATTACTATAAATACGTATACAGAAATTACACAAATACACAATAACAAATTACTCGTTTGAAGTTTATAAATTCCAACGACACAATATTTATATCGGCCAGAAATGGTTACATTTTTTTCGTTGGTATACTAATTATTTAGCGAGAGTGAAGTTCATCTCTTCCAACTCGACTAGCCGTTAGCAGTACCATCTCAGATTGCAGTGAACCTGTGCGGGTGTAAAAAAGTTGGCCCTTTTACGCAATTTTACATACTTGAAATCAGTCTTCCGAAAAACACTTACACATGTCCACGCGATGTGAAAATTCCATGTTTTTGTTTGAATTCGAACATGATTCTCGCTAGTGTTGAGTGTGTATCCCCAACACGAACAATGATACACAAACATAGACATGTGAAAACAAACACGATGTTTATAATTCAAGAACATCATGTACAAACATATCACCCGATGTCGCAGTATTCATTGCTTTCGTTTCGTTTCTTTTCAAACACGGAAAGAAATTATTCATCCCAAATCATTTCTTCGTAGAATACTTTTTCACAGAAACGAACTTGAAATTTAGTTCGCATTTCAAAAATTGCACGAACTAAGAGGCTATAAGTTCATGCACCAAAATATATATTTTTATTAAGGATCATATAGCCTAACGGGGCCGGGAGTTCAATATTTTGACAATGTTTGCTTACAACTATGTTAGTAATATGTAACCGATTACTCGCGGTTGGCTTGAGGTTAGTATTACAAGTGTTCTCATAATTGGGATGTTGCAGTCTTCAGTGCTCTGTACGTGTGCCCGACATGGGATACTTCCTATTGGGATGCAGCTGACCGTTAATCAGCAACGACCCCCTAGTCTGCACCCCATATCTACCGTGGTGCGTCTTTTTCGACTCGAGGAATCCAGGATAGAATGATCACTAGCCGGCGCACGCATCAGCTCGTGTAGAGTAGTCATGAGCTGTACAACCTTTGACTCTTGTTGAATCATCAGTGGACTGCACAACCTTCGGCCCGTGTATCTGTAAAGAGTGTGTGTATGTATTGCCGCGACTAAGTAAAAGTTTATAGATCATTCATGCACATTTTGCAAGTCTGATTAAATAATCCTTGGTTTCGTTTAAAGAAAACATTCTCTGAATAGAAAGAAGCTTTCTATTTTTTTGCGTGCATGTTGGCAATTAAAGTCTGGGGAGCCGACTGCATAGCGGGCGACGTCGTACAAATGCTGACCAAAAAAATAAATACCCAAAAATTAGTTTTAGATGCAACCTTCAGCGGCACACAGCAGAACCAGCAGAGAAATTTCAGCGGCTAAAACACACCATTAATTTTTCGATGTTATCACAAACTGAATGAAGGAAAAAACTAAAAGCTACACTTACACTGCACTACATATGCTATGTGTGCATGCGATTGCATCATCCTTTCTTCTCCTCTTCTCCGCTCGTTTTATAGCTCGGGTCGCGATCGTCGCGAACAAGCAGTATTGGCCATTTGTATTCAAAGATCCAGACAAAATTGTTGCTCCCGTGGTCGAGTGGTTAGCGTCACGCCTAACATGTCACTGCTGAATAATTCAATTTTAGTACTTGTTCAAATAGCTAATAATAGCGAATGTTACATGAATATAAATGCGTGCACTAAATAATGATATTAATTGTAAAAAACTCTGATATCAATCGACGTTTATTTTGTTCAGAACCAACACCAACACACCACGCGTTGAATGGTGGTGGTGTGGTGTCCGATTCGCTTCTTCTACTCTACGCACTGCCGATGCTTGGGGTGAAAATGCAAGAGAAACTGTACACCATGTTCGAACATCATGTGAAACATTGGGATTAAACATCGTATGTCCAAACATACCACGAATACAAACATGTCACATTTTCTAACATAGGTACGAAAAAATCATGATTGTACTCAAACACAAAACTGTGAACAGCAGCGTGGACATGTTTATTCCGGACGCAGTGTTTTTTGTGAAACATGGAAGACTGCTAGAAATCTTCAAAAACAGCCTAGACGATTTTTTGAAAAAGGCTTAAATTTTTCTCTTGCGTTTTCACAAAAAAAAAATTTCATAAATATAAGGCCTTCACCTTAAAATTGAAATAAACGTAGGAAATAGTTTAAATTTTCATCAAAAAATGACAAACAAATTGAAAAAATTACACTGAAATAAACTATATCGCAGAGATCGAAATTCTCAATCGGCTGCTAGAAAAGTATTCAGTCAATCTATCTAGTTTTCGATGAGTCGTGCAATGTTGGAATTTTCGTCTCTTCCTTTTCACCGTTAAGATTGAGACTGCACATAGAACACCGAACTTACCTCACATGAGAGCGTCTTTAAACGCTGGATTGAGAAGTCATTTCTATTACTTATGAGAAGATTCAGAATACCAAATATCAACCTTTTTGGGCACGAGGCTCAAGTCAGACTATTTTGGGGTTTTTGAAACGGAAACAGTCCGGCAGAAAATCGTATTAGAGTATATAAAATAACTCGCGATGAATCTTCTGAGATTTTGATAGTATTTATAAGCATTTCAGTAATCAAATCTTATTTTAAATTTTGTATGAATCATGTTAATGAGCTGTTTCGTTATAATTTATATTGTGTTAATGAGAAATTATTGATTTTTGACGTAGGACTACGTCTTACATTAAGGGTGACAAATCAGGAAACAGGTCACGTTTTTATAAAATAAAGTTAAAGTTAATAACTATTTTTGCTGCGAATCGATTTTAACAATTTGCATACCAATTGAATCGGAAATTTTCTAAGATTTGTGTTATATATTATACATTACAATCCCATAGTATATGGTTTAAATTGATAAAAAATGGAAGCATTCCTATTTCCCCATACATTTGTTCTGTCCATTTGAGTACTTTCCCGAACAGAGCTGTCAATAACGAGCAACTTATGCAGCCGCCAGAATAGTAACAGTTGGAGACGAATGAATCGTTGGATGTAATGCCTTCGTAAATAAAGGAAAAGAAGAAAAAGAAGAATAATAGAAACAACGAAGGGGGATAGCGAAAAGAAAATATTTGCGAAGCAAGTGAACTGTCGCTAGCGTATAAGTATTGCATCTCCTCTGAGGAAAATTTTCAGAATCTTTCTGCGCTCGAAATAACAAAGGTCGCTTATTTTGCTCGTTATGTGTTTTATGTTTCCCCTCGAGCTGTAAACGCTAGCTGTACATGTGAATAGCACACCTTCGATACTTTAAGTCACCATTCGTATTTGCTCTCGTGCGTATCGACTCTGTTCTGATGCAATACGACTCTGTTGAAGGTTTTGACCGAGAATCGAGAGTCTATTTTTCATAAACGGTCATTCTCGCGTTTCATGTTTCATTTTTTATCGCTGCAACTTTGTGCATCTGTGTGCTTGTTGAATGGCGATGAACGGAATATGCCTCTCGTTAAATACCCAATGCAATGCGTGCATTGGCAAGAAAGAATCGTTTCGTTGTGCGTTTCTTGATATCGAAGGGGCTTTCGACAATGCTTCTTATGTATCAATGGCACAGGCTATGAGAAGAAGACATTTCGATGACTGCATAGTCGAATGGATCAAAGGCATGCTCACAAATAGACAAATCACCTCGGAGCTGGGTGGGTCGTCGACATCTGTGATTGCAACGAAAGGTTGCCCACAAGGAGGGGTTCTATCACCTCTACTTTGGTCACTGGTGGTTGACGACCTTCTGATTAGTTTGGAGGCGAATGGTTTCGAAACCGTGGATTTTGCTGATGATTTAGTCATAATGGTACGTGACAAATTCGACGATGTGGTATCGAGCAGGATGCAGATGGCCTTAAACCTTACACAATCATGGTGTATCAAAGAAGGTCTGAGCATAAATCCCTCAAAAACAACAATTGTTCCTTTCACCAAAAAGAAGAAACTGCATCTGCAGACTCTAAATCTTGGAGGAGAGGAAATAAAATTCAGCGTTTCTGTGAAATATCTAGGCGTAATCCTAGACGCTAAACTAAACTGGAACGCACACTTAGATGTAATTATCAGTAAGGCCAACATTGCCCTATGGGCATGTTCTAAAATGATAGGCAGAACATGGGGCCTTAAACCAAAAATGGTTATGTGGGTCTATACAGCAATTGTGCGGCCTAGAATAACCTATGCCTCATTAGTATGGTGGTCAAAGACTAAGGAGACTGTAGCTACAAAAAAGCTAAACAAACTCCAACGACTGTCATGCGTTGCTGTAACAGGAGCAATGCGAAGCACACCCTCAAAGGCATTGGAGACTATCCTTCACTTGTTACCTTTGGGTCAACATGTTCAGCTGGAGGCTAATAGAAGCGCTCTAAAGCTAAAAAGATATAAAAAAATATTAGACGGGGACAAAACTGGTCACTTGAGCATCCTGAATCTCTTACCCGTTGGACCAACCTCAGAGATGAACAGCGATTGGATGAAACCAAGGACCAATTATGATATTCCATACAAAGTGATCGAACTTTCTCGTTCAGTATGGGATGAGGGTGGTCCCGATGTTCGTAATGGTTCAATCCTGTTCTATACCGATGGGTCGAAAATGGGTAACAGAACAGGTGCTGGAGTGTATGGTCCCAGAATAAAAATTTCTGTAGCTATGGGGAACTGGCCAACAGTTTTCCAGGCAGAAGTAGCTGCAATAATAGAATGTATTGTCTGCCTTAAAAGAAATTATAGACATGCTAACATTTGCATCTTCTCAGACAGTCAAGCAGCACTTAAAGCCCTCAATGCTTTCAAGAGCTATTCAAAAATTGTCTGGGAATGCATTTGCCTTTTACGACAACTGTGTCAGAGAAGTTCGGTACAACTGTACTGGATTCCTGGCCATTGCGGTATAGAGGGAAATGAACAAGCAGATGAACTCGCAAATAATATCCGAAATGATAAACCAACAAATTAAAAAAAAATTAAGTAGTCCTACGTCCTAAGTGGTCGTGTCTCGGATACAACTCCTCGATTTTTTCTACTATCCGGTATCCGTTTCATCTCTAATAAAAAGTAGTATAAATAAAATTATTGTATTAATCAATAATTACGCAATCAAAATCCATTTTTTTCGCCAGCTAAGGCAAAAAAAAGACTATATAATTGGCTTTAATTTAAAATGTCGATCATCTGAATCGGTCCAGTAGATCAAAACTTTTTGTGTTGAAAAAAAGGGGAAAATTGATTGACCATGATGAAAATCATAACTCAGAAACGAAGAAAAACACCTCCCTCGTTTCGAGATATGTTATGTGAAAAATTCTCGGCTTTCCAGAAAAAATTTAAAAAAGTATAGCGCCTTTGATCCCGAGAACAGAAAACTATAAAAATCAAATACAAACAATAATAACTAGAACTAAATTTAAATTTTCTGGTATTGAAGTATTTTTCCCACAAAGAGCAGCTCATTGGCTTCAATTTGGTATGCGAATCATTTAAATCGGTTTAATAGTTCAAAAGTTATAAATTGAAACAGTCATTTTTTCCAAAATTATTTTTTTCAAAACTTTTGAACTACTACATCAATTTGACATATCAAATTAAAGGCAATTTTTTTTGTTGACCATCGGTTAACTTTGAAAAATCATAACTTCAAAACGAAAAAAAAAACACCTATCTGGTTTTTGGATATGTTATGTAAAAAATCCTCAGCTTTCAAGAAAAAATATTAAAAAATATAGCGCCCTTAGTCCCGAGATCATGAAAACTATGAATAATGAATACAATAAATAATTATGAAAAGAAAGTCCAATTTTTTAACTTTTCTTTTAAAGAATGGTTGATTGCCTTCATTTTGCTATATATCATCGAAATTGGTGTAGTAGTTCAATAGTTATGAATTTTTGAAAAAATGCATTTTTGGAAAAAAGAGGGAAAAGTTGATTTTTTGGACCACCCTAAAATGAAAATGGCCACCCTAGTAAAAAAAAAAAATACGGGTCCAATGTTTTCCAATAAATAACAATATTACCTCTTTTCATGAAAATCTGAGAACCACTAGGGTGATTTCGTTAGGGTGACCATTTCCATTGTAGGGTGGTCCGTAAAATCAACTATTTCCCCTTTTTTCCAAAAATAACTTTCTTCAAAAATTCTTTTGAAGCACTGGAGCGATTCCGATGATCAACATATCAAATTAAATGCAATGGAATAGTGTTCTTTAAAAAAATATTACATTTGCAAAAAAATGGATTTTGTTTTCATAATTATTGATTGTATTTGTTTTTTTTATTGATTACATGGTCTCGGGACCAAGGGCGCTTTTTTTCATATTTTTTCTTGAAAGCTGAGATTTTTTTATCCAAAATCAGAAAGGCGTTATTTTTTGTTCTTGGCTTATGATTTTTCAAAATTAACCGACGGTCCGAAAAATTAACTTTTACCCCATTTTTCCACCACAAAAATTTATAACCTTTGAACTACTGGACCGATTCAGATGCTCGACATATCAAAATAAAACCAACGAGCTATTCTTGTTCAGAAAATTGTTACACTTGAGAAAAAAATAATTTTTTTCGTTTTTGAGATATGAATTTTCAAAGTTTCAAAGATCCAAAAAATCATGTTTCCCTTTCTATTCCGCGGATAAGCTGTGTTCTACTGTACTGCATTTTTTTTTCTCGAGTAAAACATCTCTGAACACACAATACACGAACACACACACGTTTAAGTTTATTAATTATCTATACATATAAAAATGGATTTCTGCCTGCCTGTCTGTCTGATTCTTATGGACTCGGAAACTACTGAACCGATCAACATGAAAATTGGTATATAGAGGTTTTTGGGGCCGGGGAAGGTTTTCGTGATAGTTTGAGACCCCTCCCTCCTCTCTAAGAGGGGTTTCTACGGTGGTTAGACACTCAACTCCCTCTCTAAGGGGGAGCTGCCATACAAATGAAACACAAATTACAGGGGGCACACAAACACACACTTCTGCATAACTCGAGAACCAATCAAGCACAATTTGGGATGTGAGGGTTTTTAGGTATGAGATATGTTTCTATGATGGTATGACACCCCTCTCTCCTCAGGAATGGAGAGGGGGTCCCATAAAAATATTACAAATATTTCAACCAAAAATATTCCAACTAAACATGACAATTGAAAATTTTCGGAAAACTCTGATGGAAAAAGGGAAAATTCGGAAAATTAAATTTCCATTTGTTCTACAATTACATAGTGACAAGTGGTGTTAGTCCATTTGATGTTTGCGCTAGCGAAATTGATCTTTGTTCGAAACTGGAAATGGATTTCAATGTGATGAAACACACTCCTATATCTTCTTCTATTTATTCCAATAAAAGAGTATCGCCGAATTTGTTGATAAGAGCAAAACTCGAGGAAGGAATTGTCCGATTTAGGGCTGTCTTTATTCTATAATATTTTCTGTATCATACATTTATTCCATGTAACGGAGAAACATGTTATTTGCAAGTGGTTGAAAAATCTTGAACGTGAATTGTGTCTGAAAATAATCTGATATCATAATGATGAGTTTTGTTAGAAATACTAGGAATTTTATAGTAAAAGGAAATTCAAACGGGGTCGATTAGAAGATCAATCAATGAACAGTTCTGCGATTGGACCCATGAACTTGCTCATAGTAAGAAATTGATAACAAAAAACAAATGTTGTGCGGGACGAAGTTTGCTGGGTCAGCTAGTGAACAATAAATGAGGTCAACAAAAATCCTCCGACCAGAACGGGAATCGAACCCGCAATCCCGGCATGATAATGTGTGACAGTAACCACTTGGCCATGGAAGCACAGTTGAGACCAGTTTGCAAATATTTAAATAATACATACTTTTTAGAAAAATATACATATTTGGACACAATTGGTTGCTTTCGAAGAACACGTTTACGGAGAAACTTCAAAATAACGTACATTACACTTTCAAAATTGTACGTTGAATCGAATTGTACGTTATATCAAAACATAATAAAGTACTCAGAAAAATAGCTTATATTACTTTATTGTGATGCTGTTTGGGTAGAGTAAGTGAATGATAAAAAAAATAAGAGGTTGTGTTCAAGGCACGACCGCATTGTTGACGTAGAACTACGCCGTAGTTTAATTCTAGTCGCTTGTTTAGAATTGCGGATATTATATTAAAATGCTACGAAAATTTTAAAATAACTATTCCACCAGTTTGGTCGCCCTGAATTATGTTTTTTATTGTACAATCATTTGATGATAATTATTTGATGATTCATTCTTGTGCTCGCAGTACAATACATGCTCGAGATAAGCGCAGCTGTCATCCTTAGTGGAGAAAGTTTTGATACTGGCAAGCGAAACCGAATCACATACAACATTTCAGAACGACCTTTACTTTCTTGGTGACTAAATAAACGAAATAAACTCTATCTGTTAATCTCAACAACCTCGAAAAGAGTAGCGCTGCTTCATTATGATCAAGATTCGTGCAAATGCAATCCTAGTTGAAAGCAGCATTAATAACATTAATAACTATAATAATATAACTTGAATAACTTGGTATTCCCCAAATAATTTTTGGTGCACAACCTTAACACCTGCTTCACCATAGCGTCAGTTCAGTGCATTGATGACAGAAAACGAACAATGTTAACTGCTTGGAAGAAAGCTAAATATTTGTCTCAGCAGAGATTCATCACCAATACCCTAGCGTAAGGTTGATGCAATGCATCAACAATGCCAGAGACATCAGCGAGTAAGTGATTTGGTCGCGTCCACAGCTCAATCCGAAACGAAGACATGTGATGACGCAAAACAAGGAAGAACAAGCGATATTCATTGCTCTGAATACAGAACGATACTGAAAGTTTGTCTTCCTTCCTTGCTTGAGACTTTAAACTTCTTCAGTTCATTCGTCTCTAACCTTCAAAAAGGACCTTGGAAAACATTACTTTATCCATAATATTGCTCCTCCACCCCCTTTGCCTTGAGAAAGGCATTCGCCGTCCAGCTCGCCCAGCAACGATGTTGTTCAGTCGTTTTCCTCACGAAGAATGAAAGTTTGCCTCAGCGAGATCCACTGTTTATACTCTAGGCAAATATTCCCCTTCGTTCTTCTTCTTTTCCTTTGTAGCGGAGACTTTATATCTTGCGATTTCCCCTTCGTTGCTCGTGGATAAGTTGCTCGTTATTGACAGCTCTGTTCGGGAAAGCACATAAATGGACAGAACAAATGTATGATGAAATGAGAATGCCTCCAATTTTCATCAATTTAAACCATATGGACTATGGAAATGTAATGTATAGCATATCAAACAAATTTTAGGGAATTTCCAATTCGTTTGGTAGGTAAATCGCCAAAATCAGTTCGCGGCAAAACTAGTTATTAACGTTAACTTTATTTCATAAAAACGTGACCTGTTTTCTGATTTGGTTCTACGTCAAAAATTCAACAGAAGGTGAAGTCAACCTTTCTCATGATGTTTCCCTTAATACTACTGATTGAGGGTAAATAGATAAAATGACTTGACTTGTAACAGTGCCCTTCATTCGATGTATGTTAGACTTGTTGGTAGTTGTATGGCATATAATTTTCTTTCAGAATTAAAAAAAAAGTTTTTTTTTAAATGAATTTAAATTTTGAAACAATTTTTTTTATCGTAATTTCAATTATTTTTTTTGTTTTTTTTATGAAATATTAAAATTATCTCCTATAATTTATTCTCATACTAAAATTTGTAGGTCTTCATATTTTTGAGATTTTTCTTCTTCGAAATAAGTTAAAAATTTAAAAAAAATCAATTTAAAAACTATAACAACCACAGAACTTTGGTCAGACAGCGAAACATAGGAAACTGTTCAAGCTTTCATTAAAGAATAGCAAACAAATTCTGTTCGCGACCGACAGCGCGAATGTGGAACAAGTGTCCCATGAATTAGATTTCCCTGTCCATCCCTATCCTTATTCTCATCCAATCCTCTCCCTTTCCTCAAAAATGCAGTGTGTGGTGCATAACACAAACACAAACAGCAGCGAAACTCGGAGTGCAGCATGAACGCATACGAACACATATGTGAAAGCGTAAAAATCGATCCATAGCCAAAATGTAACACCGCAATAAATACCGTGTTTTAGTATTCCAAGTGTTTTTCCGTTCTCCACAAGCCACATCCGATTGGTTTGGTCTTCCATAAGACCAAAGTGCAAAACGTATCCGCATATAATCCTGAGCTATCAACCCGAGGCCTCCTTCAGCCGAAGGATCCGCCTAGTTCCTCAATGATATGATCCATCAAATTAAAAAAAAATACATTAAAAATATTTTGTAAATTAAAATTCGTTTTTCTCAAATATATATATTAGCAAAATTCTGATCAAAAATTATAGTCCATACAACTACCAACAAGTCTACCATACATTGGAAGGAAAGCATTGTTATTTTTGGCATTTTTTAAATTTTTTTAGCGCAAAACTATAAATGAAATTAGGGGGTCTTCGTAGCCACTTGATTACGCGTTCGCTTACTAAGCGATCGATCGTGAGTTCAAACTCAGGGCCCTCAATTGACCATCTTTGTGTTATTATAGAATAAGGACGTAGTTATTCTATAATAACACAAAGATGGCTCCATATTGGGGCGCAAGCATCATCAGCGATGGAGATCGATCCACGGTCGAAATAAGATCGATTCATCCATACAACTGCTCTGCTCTGCAAGAAACATCGGGCTGCTGTTCTATAAATAACCCAACAATGATCAATATCAACTGTCTCCGCTGTCCGGTCTGCTGAACAATGGAAGAACAGATAGATTAACCCTTACGCCTAAATGGCTACTACAGTATAATTTACCATAATGTAATGGAACAGAAAACCTAACGCCTAAATGGCTACTGCTACTACTGTGTAATTAACAATTTATAGAAACATTAACATATGTACATGTACACGATAAAGCCCCGGCTCTGTTACAGATAAAATGCTAATAAATAAATAAATGGGATAAAAAAAATATAAATTAAATTATGGTATTTTTTATGAAAATTCAAACAACTTCCTATATTTAATTTTTTGGCCAAAATTTGATGGGAATTATAGTTTTTTAATTAGATTTTTTTGTAAAAAATTAAGAAAAAAACAGGCTTATTTCTAAAAGTAGTCAAATTTTTGTTTGAGTTTTCAAGTGTGAAAAGTTGCTTAAATGACAATTTTTTTACACCCACATCGTTTTATTCCAAGATAGTGCTGCTAACTTCTAAAACGAGTAGGCATGCAATTTGTCCATTGAAAACGATATATCGAGGGTACGTTATATCGAAGTTCTCATGAATTTAGTTTCATAAGCCTGTTTTTTACATTACGGTGGCTAGCTTACTTCGAAGCTGTTTTGACGCCATGGTATCCACCGTGTTCTTTATACCCCAGAGTATGTACACAATGGATATCGTGGCCCAAGTTTCCAACAATGAAGTCGACATGTTTCTCGGATATTCCAATATGGGTCAATTGCATATGGAAAAACCTCTAAACGTGTGATATGTGTTATCGTGAGAAAGTAATAATCATTACTAATTGATCGATAATGATAGGACTGCGGCACACAACAACGATTCACCTTCAAACGGGGGAAACCAACTCCTTCTCTTTTTTCAAAAACCTAAGCAAACTAGTAAAGTCTCTCCAGAGTTTGATGGATAGAATTCAGGTCACAACTCTTTATCAACATCCTAATGAAAACGACATATAACTTCCAGTATTTTGGGTTTTAGATACAGATTTCAAATCATTACACAGTTTTCACATTCTCGATTCTAGATATATTACCTAAATAATCTACATTTCCTGATTCTTCAACTCGTCATGAAAAAACTACCAAACCAGCGACGTTTCTTGATCTATCGTGAAGAAGTAATCATCAAGACTAATGGAGTGCTCCTGAAGAAACTGCGGCAGATAATCTTCGAAGTCTTCTTTAATAGCTATATATTATATATCATATTCTGTTTCCAGACACAGATTCCAGAAAAAAATCCGGATCCAGATCCTAGATTCTTGATTCCAGGTACTGATCGAAGATTCCAAGGAATCCACATTTGATACGCTTCATATTCATACTCATAGATTTCAGATTTGAGTCTAGAGAATTGTGTATGGTATCCATACTTCAAGTTCCTAAATCTAGTTTCAAGATATAAGAGATATAATTTAGACAATCATTCGGGATCTGGGTTCCATATTGGGGACTGACAGATCTTTACATTCTAGGGTCTAAATTTAGATACCTGATGCAATTTTTTTTCATTTTCATTTAATAGTATTCCAGATCCAATATTCGAAGCTCTAAATTCAAAACTACACCTACGGATAGCACGGATTTTCAAATAAAATCTTAGATTCGAATTTGGATTTAATGCATGATATCAAGAAAGATTTGAGACACAAATTTGAGAATTGAATCCAAATGGTAATGCTGTGTATGAACATGGCGATAAATCAAGCACGTCATGTCACAAAAAATTATGCAGGAAAATTTGTATCCTATTGAGATATCAATTCTTCACGCTCGTAACAACTCCAGCCAAAGATGATACCTCAGATCGCAATTGATATTTCGTGTTTCGTAAATTCCACGGTGGAAGAATCTAAAATCATCAATTATGTAGCGTTTGGAGCACACACGCACGATTGAGACACACTGTGATGAGAACTTCGGTTTTTTTCTACCCCGAGTTGGTTTCTTCAACCATAAAACTAAGCGACGAACCCCGCCGTGAATCGACGCTTTTGACACCACCCTCCCAGTCGGGCAGATGCTGATAGTCGGCCACAGCACATGCTGCACGGTCCCATGGTGGTCATGGGTGGCTTTCCGGCTAGCAACCGGCAGTAGGCGCTTTATGGAACGTTCGAACGAGAGATGCATGTACATTTCATTTATCAAGATAAACACTTAGCACAAATCAAGTAGCTCTCCGCCGTTTTCTACGCTGCGCTCATTTAACAGGCACCAGCCACTCTTCGGGTCCCTTACACTGACATAAGGATGCGAAAGGGGGAAGGGAAGGTCTTCGTCAATATAAACCAACATTATAACTCTTTTGCCGCCCCGAACCCATCCCACCCGGGACGAACGGCCCACATATAGACACACGCCGGAGGGGAGAGGTTTCCAATTACATATGAGGGGTTGGGAGGAATCGACATGGATTGAATCTTCCAGAAGTGGAATCGGCAACGTCACGATGTGGAAATCTCACGCTATCCATTTTTAGTACGCTACACATTAGGAATAGGAATAGTCGGAGGGAAAACCAAAGGTTTTTTTTGTTGTTGTCCGCCTGCTTCTTCAATCCATTCAATCTCTGCACTTCACATAGGAATCGGTAAATCGAGAACCGTATCACTTTGACTCGGGCTATCGAATGAAGCGGAGATGAGCGCTTTTGGCCATGGCCCCTGGCAGCTGGTTTGAGTCCGGATTGGTCCCCAGCGGTCTCACCCCAGGATTGTGGTGGCGATGATGACGATGATGATGATGATGATGACGGCGATGGAGCATCTCGCTTTCCGTGGGTTATTTTCAGCGAATAGCTCTGTGTGAAACAGATACTGTTACTGCCCATTAGAAAATGGTTTAATTGCACTTCAATCAATCGCCGGGTGGTTTTACGATACTTTCGGCTAACGTTGACCGTGGGGAAGGAGAGTTCCTGAGAGAGTAGCACTTAATGCATACAGTTTCAAAGATCCCCATCCCCAAACAGATTTGTTGGTTAGTGTTGAATTCTCTGGGAAATTTTCTTCTTCGATTGGAACCTCCCATTCTTATTCATAGTTTTCTTGAGTCTCCTGAATAACCATTATACGTGCCGATAAATTGAGGAAACTTTCAGCCTGATTGCATTTCTACGTGGAAAACGTTATCAGCCATAATTACCTGCGGCTTGTTTCATGAAATCCCTTTCGAGTTTGTTTCTCTAACCAATGCATTGATATGAGAAATTAAGTTCTGGTTCCCTTCGTTCCCGCTTCGCACTTTTCAGCATCAAACCTACACTCGATCATCACTGCATCCCGGCAATAAAAATCAAAAACGTAGCGATAAAATTACCCAAGTTGTAACCTATTCCTCAGGTCACACGACCACCCCTACCCTTTCTGCGGCAGTTATCGTCGCATCGCAAAATCTATCCCAAGTTGGAAAAACTTTGACATATTTGCCAACTTTAATTGCATTTATCGTATCGCTTTTCTCTGTCGCTCTGGAATGGCACTCTCTCGTTTGTATCATGGTTTACGTTCCAGCGAATCTGGCCCGTGTTAAGTTTTATCCTGTCCCGGAGACAGGGCCAGGGTGTCGGCTTCGCGAACGAGGACGGTTTGCGAATGCTGCGATCGATCGAGAAGAATGTGTGGAAATTGATTTCTAGCAAATTAACTAATATTCGCGCCATGTGAACCAATATTGGCCAATCCTGAATATAGAGTCAAAATTGTTACACTAAAAGGGATCAGTGGAGTTTAATCTAATACTGATCCCGGAGCAAAGTAACTCTTTAACTGCGACAATCGTTGATTGTGATTGGGCTTTATTTCATAATTTTAATACATAAAAGGTCGGCTGAAAAGTTTATAAAGTAACACAGTAAAACATTTTTTTTTGCAAAATTAAATTTTATTATTCAACATAATTGCGATACAGCGATTATAGCGATCTTGCAACTTTTCGATGCCATTTTCATAGTACTCTTTCGGTTTTTCCAAAATAGAGCTAAGTTTCGGTAATCACTTCATCATCGGTCTTAAATTTCTTGCCAGCGAGCATTGCCTTCAGGTATGCGAACAGGAAATAGTCTGTTTGTTCGAAGGATTATTACAATTTTATTTAAAAATGGTATGTCATGTCCCTTCATTTATTATTTTTTTTTATCTTCGCTTCTTTTTAGTCGGTCTATTTCCACCATTTTAGTGCCAATCACCGACATAAGGAAGGCGACTCCACCTGCATCCTTCCTATCAGACTCAACAACTCATCAGCCAGGGAAACTGATTTACTTCCCTTTCGAAGGAAGACGTAACCAGAGCTTTTTTGCCTCAGAAAATCCCAACAACGCCAGCTGGGATTGAACCCAGGTCGGTCGAATTGTGAGGCTGTAACGCTAACCACACAACCACTGGCGTCGTCCTGTTCCTTTATTTGTGCCTATTTTTGTTTTGAAAAATTTGCTGGCATTGTAGAAAATTAAATATAACGACATTGCAGCCGTTATATGGAACCATATTTCGCTTCGGTTCAAGATACACTCGACAAAAAAATAAGAAGAACAGAGTGCGAAGCGTAAATTTGAAGTAATTTTTGACATGCTGTAACTTTGTGAAAAATCAAGGCATATCGATGGGATATACATTATTTTGATGCTTCCACTCTGTTACGAAACATTCATTCTGAGAGTACGCAGAGCATTCTGTATTTCTGGTACAATTTGCGATGAAATGCTCGTCTAATTTACTCAAAAATTCGAAAAATCGGCTGGAAAAAATGGCTAAATGTATCAATATGAAACGTTCACAGATGTTTAGGGAATACACTAGGCTAAAAATTTGCCTGCAAACATTAGAACTTACTGCAATATTTGCAGAATTACAGTAAATTTTGTAAAGCACTATAAAAATCCTGTTTCAGGCACTTTTTTTTAAATCGATGTAAAAAATTTAAATAATTTTTTTTTCGTCAAAGTAATTATCCTTATGCAGAATTTAATGGAGCTTTCAAAACTGCCTTTAGATTTGCAGAGCGATGGTTGTTTATTGAATAATTCATAATCAAAGACGAAGGAGTAAATTTTCATTTAAACTAAAATATCTTTATATGGAAAGGTCCTACTGGAACGTTCTAGGAACAAAATAAAAGCTGGTTGATAAGGTTAATTGGATTTTCTATTGAGTTGGTTAGCAAAAAATGTGTTGTTCCAGAAAATCTTTGAATAAACAGAACAAAATCGATTTTTCATTTCTTCTTGGTATTGTTGTCCACTACACCTAGATACACCATGAAAAGAATATGTAGGTAGAATATTATATACCTAGATTATATAATGCCAAAAAGTTGTTACTTCAAAATGATGTGCATCCCATCGATATGCGTTGATTATTCACGAAGTTACTTCATATCTAGAATCACTTGAAATTTTCGACTATGCACTCTGTTCCTCTAACTTATTTGCTGTTGAGTGTAGTTTCATTGAAATTTCTCTTCCAATTTCGCACTGTTTCTGTATGTATTGAGTTCGAAACGGCACCAGTAAGCTTTGTTAAAAGGGTTTTGTAATAAAATTGTATCAAAAGTGTATCAAAAGGGTGAATTTTGAGATAAAAAAAGTTCAATCTATTATATCTTATCGCACGCAATTTCATGCGAAAAATTCAAAACCTAAACCTTTTGGACTTCAATATCTCAACATTGAATTATCATTACATGGAAAATAATACCTCAATTCGATGTGCGTTTGAGATCATCTGTCAATTTCAGATCAGATTATCTGTAATTTGAATAGTGCAAAGTTGTGCCAAATGACGATGAAAAACATACCAATTCCGTAAAAAACTCTGGGTAACAATGGGTTAAATATTTTTTTTAGTAAGAATTTTTAACAGTGTCTTTAAAATGTTATTTTTAATCAATTATTTTCCTAACCAATTTTCCGCATATAATGTTTTCATCAGATATCTGGATTTCAGATTAAGATTTCAAAAAAGTTTAATGACTGTAAATATGTCCTTCTAAAAAATGTGGCGAGCTGAAAATTGGTAATGTGACAGTGAAAAAAGGTCGCGTCAAAATCGACATATTTGGCGTTACTCATATGATTCTGATAGGCTAGAGATGAAATCAAACAAAAACACTAGCACTGAATAAACATTTGCAGCATTCTGGTCCAAAATTCTCATAATAGTAGTTGAATCCTCAAATCTTGTCCAGTTTCATTATAGAGTAACCACGCCAAATCAGACGAATAACGGCATATTTTGACACGCCTCTCTCAGATTTTTGACGTAGAACAACGTCTTTTATTAAGGGTGCCAAATTAAAAAAAAAAACAGGTCATGTTTTATTAAAATAAAGTTAACGCTAATAACTATTTTTGCAGCGAACGGATTTTGATAATGTGCATGCCAATCGAATTGAAAATACTCTAAGATTGTTTTATATGCTGTACATTAAAATACCATAGTCTGTAAATGGTTCAAATCAATTAAAACTGGAAGCATTCCCGTTTTCCCATACATTTTTTCTGCTCATTTGTGTGCTTACCTAACCGTACAGTCATTAATGGCCAACTTATGTTTCCGCGAGAATAGAAACAACGAAGGGGATAACGAAAAGAGAATATTTGCAACATAAACTCCAGCCTTGTTAAGTAAGTACGCTATCGCTAGCGTATAAATATTGCATCTCTTCTGGAGAAAATTTCAGAACGCCGTTTAATATTTGTGAAAGCGGACACGGTTTGCTCACGAGCGTCGAACGACAATGAAGAGTCTTTTTTAAGGCAGATCGAGAAGGAGTTTGAAAGAGAGTTTTCTTCACAAGGGCCCTTCTCAGAGCTAGAGACGAATGAACTTTGAAATTTTAAATCTCTATAATTCAACAAGAAGAAGAAGGAAAATTTTCAGTTTTTTGTTACTCCTAAAACAACGAATATCGCTTATTCTGTTCGTGTCATCTTCGTTCCCCCCTCGGGCTGTGGACGCTAGCGAATATATGATCTGACATTGTAATCAACACATCGCTCCGAGCCATGGCAAATCAGCGGCAACTGTTGTCATTGGTTGCGCAAAACTTTTAATTTGTTTCTATCCTGTATATATAAACTGACCAGACGTCCCGCTTTTCGCGGGACAGTCCCGCGTTTCAGCAAAGTGTCCCGCGTCAGTTTACGTCCCGCGAAACGTCCCGCGTTTGTCAAAACTTAGTCGCTAGTTCTAGATCGTTTTCTCTATTAGCCAAAATTTTTTCGTGATCTGTGAATCTGGGAATCGTTACCGATTGAAACGAATGTTCTGATTCCGTGTTCTGTTGGGCTATTTCTCGTATCTCGTATTTTTTCCGATGCTTTGACTCATCAAGACAAAAAACTTCTTCCTCTGTTTTTGACTACAACCGTTAAAAAAAACATACGTCTGAAATCATCGCGACATTAATTTTTGAAATTTTTATCAAATAGTTATGCACATTGCTCTTCTTATTCGGCAGATAATATGAACACGAACTTTGGCGGCCCTCTTAGGGAAGGCCAAGACGTCTATGACAAGCTTAAGGATCAACTTAAATACCGACAATAGTTGTAGGACGCGTTGCTTATATCTTCAGCAACACAATTCAGGCGGCTGCGGATCAACTTCCCGTAGATGTTGAAGGGATAATTATCAAGTTTTAGAGTCATTTTAACAGTTATACCGTCGACGCTGAAAGATTTTCATGAGGAAATAGAGGTGGAGTATATGAAAATTCTGAGTAACCGAGTTTCCAAAATATTTTAACCATTGATCCAATGTTTTGTCTATTGATAACAGCCCCAGAGTTCTTTGAGACTTTTTCGAAGATAAATGATCTGAAATGTGGTTGTTAGCCTGCAGTTTCCCATACTGATGGAGAGTGGCAATATTACAATCAGTTGTAAGTTGCGTCTGAAATTGACGATCTCTGGTTTAAGCACCGTGAAAGCGTAAGTAATCAGTTTGTACCATAAAATGTACAAAATGAACAGAAAGTTCTTGGGGAAAAATATATGTATACTGAAGGTTTTTTTGGAGCTTATCGCATTATCTGTCATGCCAAAAATTTCACGAATAAACGAAACTGGGTAAATTATTTTTGTATATTTTTAGAGCTCATGTTTACATAACTTATATACACAACGTTGTTTTTTTTTTTGTTGGTGTCCCGCGTTAGACCAATGGTCATATGGTCACTTTATGTATATATGAATAGGTTCTTCGCTTCTTTTAGTTGTATTTGCTCTTGTGCGCATTGGTCCCGTTCCGTGGCAACAATCTCCTAGCTTTGTTAACTGTTTTGACCGACAATTCGAAAAACGTTTTCTCATAAACGATGTTTTTCGCGATGTTTCATTTTTATCGATGCATCTGTGTGTTACCGTGTGCGTTCCCTGTGGGACGCGTGTTTGGTACTGGTTGAATGACGATACACGGAAGATGTCTAAAGATTCAATACCACTGAGGAAACACTAAAAACTATGAAGCATGACACTCTATTCTTGCAAATATCGCCATTTTTGTTGTTTTTATGGGTTAAGTGGTTAAGAAATGTGGAATAACGGTAGATGCTGGTAAAACAAATACTTACGGAAACGGAAACGGAAACGAAAACGGAAACGGAAAGGAAACTAAAACGAACACTCAATGCTGAACACTAAACTCTCAACGCACACTTAACGCTTAACGCTTACCGCTTACCGCTTACCGCTTAACGCTTAACGCTTAACGCTTAACGCTTAACGCTTAACGCTTAACGCTTAACGCTTAACGCTTAACGCTTAACGCTTAACGCTTAACGCTTAACGCTTAACGCTTAACGCTTAACGCTTAACGCTTAACGCTTAACGCTTAACGCTTAACGCTTAACGCTTAACGCTTAACGCTTAACGCTTAACGCTTAACGCTTAACGCTTAACGCTTAACGCTTAACGCTTAACGCTTAAAGCCTAACGCTTAACGCTTAACGCTTAACGCTTAACGCTTAACGCTTAACGCTTAAAGGTGGAAACAGAATGCCGCGTTGTGCGTTGCTTCTCATCAGCTGTCATTGCTTGCGTTTTGTACTAAAACATTCGCCCGACGCAGTCTGTTGATTTGCAGTCACAATCTAGCATTCGCGTCACCACTTGTCATGTAAACAAAAACAAAATAAAAGTCGTATGAAAATCTTGTTGTGTCCACGGATCAGTTGAATGTTTTTAGAACACATTGACATATCCGACATATCGAGCTTCGTTTACTAGTTTAGTGGAGCGTGAAAGAATAGCTGATTTGCAGTCGGAATGAACATGTTTTCGAAATTAAATTATGAATGAAATTAGCTTTTCCATATCAAACTGGTATTCTATTTAAATGAAAAACATTTTTGTTTGCAGGTGCTGAAAAAGTCTCATACGAAAATTCTTTATGAAGACAACTCTATATAATGATGAAAAAATTCAGCATAAATGTTGGAATAGTTTAGCCATATGGTTGAATGAAAGTCAGAAACACGTGTTTCATGTAATCAAATAACATGATGTGAAAATTTTCATTCAAATTTTAGAATTTAAAAACCGGCTTCGTGTCTTCTAATCTGATAGAGATTACACTAACGAGTTCGGGACCCAAATTATGGCCCTAATTTGAAGTTGCCACCAGACGTCGACACCATGCCACTGTCATCGCGAATTCGGCGCAAGCAGTTTAGAACAAATGTTAGCGTTTAGTACAACGATGCTAATGACGCAACGCATTATTGTGTTCGACTAAATGGAAACACTCATATTTAAAATGAAGTGTCAAAGCACAATTGTCGCGACGCGACGCATAGCGCGGCATTCTGTTTCCACCTTAACGCTTAACGCTTAACGCTTAACGATTAACGGGTATTAATGCAAAACGCTTAATATATGAGCTCTATAAAGGATACATGCGATTTTTGACCTTATTGGTTTGACAGAAGCTTACTGGGTTACCTTCTCGAGATTCCCACATTTATTTCTCCGTCGTCGCGATTGAATTCTGATGAAAAGTACGTGCTATAAATAATATAACACCCATTCCATGCCAAACCGATTTACTGGTTCTCAGATTATCGATGGGATTGATGGTTTTGTTTCTTGTCGCATAATGTATATAATTCATAGTATTTTTTATAATTCTCTTGAAAGCTGAGTTTTTTTTTGCGTCACATATCCGAGAAAAGGAGAGATGTTGTTTTTCGTTTTTGAGTTGTGATTTTTCAAAGTTAAAGTGTTTAGAGTATTCGTTCAATATTCCTATGCGACTAGGCTATATCAATGTGACTAGAATACAATTTTTTTCGCAAGTGTGATATTTATTCAACGAAGACTTGCGCATTGGCTTATGTCGATCATCTAAATTAGTCCAGAAGTTCAACATTTGCGAATTTTTGAAACAAGGCAGCTTTGGAAAAAAGGGGAAAAATGATTTTCGAATCATTGGATGACTTCGAAAGGTCACAGCTCGGAAGCGGAGAAGAACGTCTTTCTAGTCTTCGGATATTTTATGTGGAGGAGCCTCGACTTTCAGGCAAAGAAAAAAAAATAATTGTGAGGGGTTGTATTTAGGACACGACCGTATTTTCGACGTAGAACTACGCAATTATATTATGCAATCCACGTGGGACTACCATTGTCTTAGTAAGTATCTTCTTCTTCTTCAATGGCACTAACGTTCCTAGAGGAACTTCGCCGTCTCAACGTAGTATTACTTGCGTCATTTTTATTAGTACTTAGTTGAGATTTCTATGCCAAATAACACGCCTTGAATGCATTCTGAGTAGCAAGCTCTAGAATACGCGTGATCACAGTGCAAGTCGGAGGAAATTTCATTGACGAAAAATTCCCACGACCAGAACGGGAATCGAACCCGAACACCCGGCATGTTAGTTGTGACGCTAACCACTCGGCCAAGGGAGCACAATAGTAAGTATTTGAATTATATTAAAAAAATTATCGATTGAATGAAATAATTTTCGAATTCAATTGAATTCAACATATTGTATTGTAAGTAAAAAGTCTGAACAGTTGCCATGTAAGATCAATTCATGCATTGAAATAGATTATGTTCTTCGTTACAAGTAAATTTGATGAACGTCCTATTACGTTTGATATGATGCCTAGAACTAGTTCGTTAGACGCGCTACTCTTTCGTATTAATCTTGCCGACAACAATCTTTGTGTTTGTGGCCAAGGTTACCACGACATCGAGCACGTTGTTTGGTCGTGCGAGCTGTATCTTGTCGCCAGATCGAATTTAGAAGACACCCTTCGGGCCCAAGGAAGGCAGCCCATGGTGCCGGTGAGAGATGTGTTGGCTCGGTTAGATCTTGATTACATGTCCCAAATATATGTATTCCTTAAAGCTATCGATCTTCGTGTGTGATTGTCCAAGGAGTTCGGCTCCCTTGAACCTATGTAACTGAGCCTGAAAAAATAAACGATTTTAATAAAAAAAAAGATGCCTAGGACTACCAAAATATGTGAACGAAAGAATTGTCCAACGATAATATTATTTTACATTTCCCGCTGAAACTATTGCATCTCATCATCTAATGTTACGTAGATCTCGAACTGCGAAAGTTCATTCACCTCTAGTATCTAAAATGATGATTTTCCCAGGCTTCTCAGTTTAAAAGTACGTTTTAGGGAAACACACTTCGGTCTGCACAACGACAAGGGAGTACAAAAGTACTCAACATCAAAATATACCCGCGACTTGCAAATATTTGCAAAGCGAATTCCCCCAGGCACATTAATTTTGAAGTCCGTGTTAGGGAAACACAGCTCGGTGCAACCAAGAGGAAAACCTGTTTTTGTGCGGTTGCTTTTTGTGCGATTTCTCATTTGTGTGACTGTTTAGGTGCGATATTATTATTTGTGCGATTAGTTTGTGTGATTCAATACCCGATGTCATAATAAAATCGCACAAAAAGAATCGCACAAACGAGGAATCACGCGAAAAGGGACCGCACAAAAACAGGTTTTCCTGTACGTGGGAAAAAACTTGTTTTACATGTAAAGATACCAAAGAATTTTGAACAAAAAAAAACGTTGAAACCATTTTTTTTATTGATTTCAAAAAGTATTTCGCCGAAAAAGATTTGAAAACCCCTGGTTTATAAAAGATATTGTTCACTGAGAATTCGTAGGCAAGAAATTACTAATATCTCGAGAATGGAACAAACGAAGAATGTTAACCAGTCAAAAAGAAGACTTATATTTTATTGCAATTCCATAGAATACTATCGTTAAAATCATTTGTCTTCATTTCTAATATAATTGCGCGCCTTGCTAGCGATGACAGATGTCGCACGCACACTTGTTGTACACTTGTAGTATTACTCCCTTTGGCACGTTTGTCCCCAAATGTGGTCATCTGTACAGCGCCACAAGCCGTTTTACCAGTCTTCCTAAACTGGCACTTCATAACTCTCCATTTTTTTCTATTGGGCGAAATGGGAGGAACTTGGATGGATTTGCTACTGAACAATCTCCCGGCTGTATCGTCCGCTCGCCAAATAATACCAAAATTTCACAGGTCCCTTGTGTATTTTATGGAAGGTAGCACGGGTTCTTCTGATGCATTCTTCTTTGTACAACTTCAAGTTCATTGTCTTATGTGTGGCAAGAACCTTGGTTTCCACTCTAGAGGTGCAAATACCTTGTCAAATCATGAACTTTTCACGTTAGTCTAGTCCTTGGTATCCTTGGTACCATATCAGAACCTGGTCATATATACTCCGAGCACGAATTTTGTCATTAGATTCTGCTCCAACGTGCTGTTTGATTACTTGCTTGATCACTTAGAATGAAATCCTGCCACCTTCCTTCCTTCAAATCTTTCATGGAGAAGAGATGGAAACATCAGTTTGATCAAAAAGAATTAATAAAATGACAATCTGCATTCTTTCCCGCATATTACCATTCAGAAATTTGTCCCAAATCGGGAAAGTGATGTGATTTATTCACCGAAATCCGCTATCACCGTAACGTTCTCACACTCCGGGCTGTTGTAAATTTATTCACTATACACATCGATTAACGACTGTTTTTACGCCGGAGAATCCCCACTTTCATCTCACTTCCCCTACGCTAAAGGTCTTATTTATAAGAGCATGATCCGATTCCGGGACGTTATGCTTTCTCCAAGTTTTCCCATCCAAAGGGTGTACCCGACTCTTGGCAGTAGACTTTCAGTCTAGCGAATAAATATAGTATACTTTGCACTCGGGACTCCACTCCACTTCGGCTCGAAATGCAACTGCTGTGTATTGAAAAGTATTTAGTTTCTTCCACTTCCAGTATCCGTGTTTATGTATCAGGAATGGAACCGAGAACTTTTCCCTCTCGAGCGATACAAACGGGATGGATTCGCATCATCCCTAAAGGTTCCCCTCTCCTCTCGGGGGATGAAGAAGAAGGCGAAGGTTTGGGCTTCTCAACCTCATCGTTCAGATTCTGACCCTCGTAGATTTGAATTCCTGCAAACGAAAACGCCTAGCGAAACACAGCCACTCCGAAACATACTCACACACACACGGTGAGCTTCCCAGGTTCTCTATGCATAATACAATTTTCATCGATCCAACTAATTTATGTAGACGCTAATGAAGCATTAAATATATTTTCAGCGAGCAAGGAAACAGTTTCCTTCAACGTCGAGTACTCAGACAGGTTTGCGCGTTTGAGAGACGTCTCGTACATATTTTATGCTCGAGACTCACACAGTTACCCCCCCCCTCCCCCAACTCCTTCGTTATGCATCGGCTAGAACAAAGTAGAACTAGGAAAATCAAATAAAACTACAGAAATTATATTCTTTCTCACTTCTCTGTGGCTGAGGATGAGAGCAAGCGAGAGAGCGAAACACACAGCGCGATTTTGGCAGCGAAATGCATATTGCATCACTTCCGGAAGCAACATGAGAAGCTTTTTGGATAATCGTTTTCTGTCAGTTTCATACTTGACTTATTCTCATTGTCGGGTAATAAAATAATAGACTACGCTTTAACAAAAAAAAAAGTTGGATAAAGTGCAACATTCGAAGTCCACTACATATCACCTTCGATCGGCTCTCACAGCGCAGCGCATGCCATTCCGAATTAACCGTGTGAAAAATTTATCTATTTACATATTCGAAGTCTCGGTCGAGGTTGTCTTATTTTCCTTCCTAATTTATGTAAATTATACCAAACGTTTTCAGCCATTCTGCTGTGTTTTCGTTTGTTAACCCTGTCACTGCTGTTTTATGTTAATTTCATCTCGTTCCTAGCTTTCTTGTCCATTTTTCATTTCCTTCGCGTTCTTTTGTCATGTAAATACACATCGCGAAACCGTGTTTCGTGATTAATTCTTGCCTTTAGTTTCCGTTAATAAGTTTTAGAAAAACAAAACCAAAAAAATGCCCAAGTTGAGTTTTCTGGGGGAATCGCAATTGAAGGCGAAGGGAACGCGCCCGGACAGAGCCGGCGGAGCGTGACGCCCGAAAAGTAGATTAATTTTCCCGTCGGTCCAAAATCGGAATTTGAGTGATATACACACGTACCCAGATCCCACTCATATTTATGATAATTTTATGCTCACGAAATAGTTTAACTGTGTGGTGTGTTTTTATTAATTTGTGTCTAATTTAACAGCTTGTTTAACATATTAATTTTTATCTATTTATTGTTGCGGTCGAGCGGACGGACAGATTAGGGCAAGCGTAAACGGTGCGGAAGTGGCTGGTGGATGGCGAACTCATGTCGCTTGGTCCGACAGTCACTCATGGCGTCGACGCGCGTCGGGCAAAATAAATCGGAGAAATCGGACGGTACTAACGTCACACTAGTATCTGGGTTACGTTTTTAGTGATATGAAGAATCGAGATGAGGTTTATTCATGTACGATGATGGCCGGATAAAACATTTTTTTGCAATACTCAGATTAATTTCAATTTTCAATTTGAAGTATTTTTGAAAGAACATGTTTTTGTAACCCTCCTATACTCGCGCATACGTTCTGACAGACCGAGAATCAATGAGGTGGCTGAGGATATTTTCTGGAGTTTTTCCATTCAATTAATTCAGAAACTAAACGAAGAACAGCCGCAGGTGCAAATTGCCTGCCAATCCAAGTATTCTATAGCGAACTTGGACAATTTCATGATCTTGAAGATGTCTGCCATCTGTCCTCTTCCCGTGTATAACTTCTGTTCCGGAAGCTTCTTGTAGTCAGACTTTATGTACGCTTCGTCGTCCATAGCGACACACTCTGAATTCATTCATTCATTTCTTTGTTTTAAAGAGGCTTTAAACTTTGCAGTTCATTCGCCTCTATGGCACTCTGAATTCGTGAGTACTTCCGTATACAACTTCCGGGATCGTTGTTTGCCTATCGGGTTCTGTCTGTCGTCGCGAGCCCGGTGTTCTGTTGTGTATTAGACTCCTAACTTTTACCCGAAGTCTTGGATTGAGAAGTTGGGACTCCCCTCAAAAGTAATGGCCAATTTTTTCATCGTCGCTGCAGAAGGGCTTATTGTATGTGAATGTTGTGATATTACTCACTAGAGCTGATGGAACAAAAAAGTTTGACAATTATTCTTGCTCAATACCAACGACAATTTGAAGACAATTTGCAGCAGTGGTTGAAATCCGTCTTTTTGGACGTCACTACGTCTATCATTTTTGTACTGGGGTGTGAGTTGAAAGTTTCGAAAACCAGAGCGTGATATTTGGAGTGCAAGGTTTTCAGTGTTAATACATCGTTGTCGGTTAAATGAAGTAGTATGACAATTACTTCACTGGAAGGATAAGAAGTCTACGAGTTATGTTTGTTACTCATTGATCCAAAATCCCTAATTTTCCAGTTCATACGCCTTTTTTATCTAAGGAAGAAATAAAATAAAATAATTAGAATTTTAGTTGAACTTCTTAATGGCTTTGATGCGTAGTTTTGCCGTAACTCTCTGCCTTGTTCTCCAAAGAACAAATATGCTTGCTCGCCCAAGACAGCTTCGGAATTCTGCACCTCTGTGGAGCTTCTAGCTTCTCTGTTTGATTTTCATTTGTCACGTGATTGTATTAATGGTAAGATTTAATGTTTTTGGAGCTAGGCTACATATTTAGGCAATGCAAATTAATTCATGTTAGAATATAAGAAAAATAGACATTAAGCTACCATTGGGGCCCCAAGTCTGTTGGCGAATAAGTATAAATAAATAAATAAATGAATAAATAAATAAACAAATAAATAAATAAATAAATAAATAAATAAATAAATAAATAAATAAATAAATAAATAAATAAATAAATAAATAAATAAATAAATAAATAAATAAATAAATAAATAAATAAATAAATAAATAAATAAATAAATAAATAAATAAATAAATAAATAAATAAATAAATAAATAAATAAATAAATAAATAAATATATATATATATATAAATGAATAAATAAATATATATATAAATAAATCAGTGTTTGGATTTCGATCAAAATCAAATGATACACAATGTGTCATGCAAGTAAACTCTCACGAACATATAACCAAATATGAGAGGATCATTCAGATACTTGTATGAATGTCAGCAATCACTTTTGTAACATTTAGTGATTAAACTAAGAGAGGAACGAAGACTGTTGTTTGCATATTCGAGTTGTATCAAACATGGCACACTATTTTCGAAGCCTGCATACAAGTTTGAACCGCATATATCGTCTCATTTTACTATAGCGAAACCCACTGCACAGACAAGTGTAAAGCAATAAATGATACAAGAAAAATTACGTCATCTTTACGTCACCATTTGCGGAGAGCAGTGAATAGGAAAAGAGATAAAACTCGAGAGTTTTTGCTTCTCACTAGAGCGGTGTTGCTAGTAAAACTATGCGGTCTATATGAATATACACATTTCAAGGGATAGCGGCGTTAAAAATGGAAAATATAATCTGACTACCCTTCCCTTAGCCTCTATCGAGCTAAATAATCATATAGTTTGCACTCTCTGAGACTTAAAAAAATTAGTGGGTTATATCTATGATATAACCGCAAGGTTCACGTGGAACTACCTTTTAGCAATCATTCGTTTGTATTGATTAAATTCTTGATTGAATGAAACAGTTTCCAAATTCAATTGAGTTCAATATATTTGCTCTGTGAGTGAAAAAAATGAACAAATGCCGTGTAAAGTCAATTCATTTATTGTGATTGATTGTTCTTCGTTACAAGTAAATTTAATGACGGACCTTCTACGTTTGGTATGATGACTAGAACAAAATATATGTACGGAAGAATTATCAAACGTTTGATGAACCAGCCTAAGGCTGAAAATCTTTCCAATGAAGACAAAAAAAATATCAAACGATTATTTTATTTTACATTTCCCTCTGAAGTTTACATCCCAAAAGTGTACATACTTCTCGAATCTCGAATTTGCTTGAAACTGGGAAGTTCATTCGCTTCTAGTGGCTGCACGATTTTCCCAGGTTCCTAAGTTTAGAAGATCATGTTAGGACAGACATATTCCACTCTGCACAAAGGCAAGCGAGGACAAAAGTACTCGCAGTTTGCATTTATTTGCAGAGCCGATTTCCCCAGAAACCTCGGTTTTGAAGTCTGTGTTAGGGAAACACATTTCAATCGGAACAAAAATACCCCCGATTTGTATGAATTCGCAATGCCGATTTCCCCACGCTTCATGGATTTGAAGTCTGTGTTAGGGAAACACATTCCAGTCGGAACAAAAATACCCCCGACTTGCATGAATTTGAAATACCGATTTCTCCAGGCACCTTGGTTTAGAAATCTCTATTAGGAAACACATTTCGGTGGGAGCAAAAGCTCCCCCTACTTTCGTGTGTTCTTTTTCTTCTTTTTGGCTTTAACCAAAAAGGGTTTAAACTTTTCAGTTCACTCGCCTCTAGGCTCTTTCGTGTGTTTGCAATGCCGATTTCGCTGCTTGGTTTTAAAGTCTGTGTTGGGAAACATTTTTCGATGAAAACAAAAGTCCCCCTACTTTCATGTATTTGCAATGCCGATTTCCCCAAGGCTGCTTGGTTTTGATGGCTGTGTTAGGGAAACCGTAAATCGGGCCAATCAAAACGATGCAGTTAGGGCGTTTAGATAACGCTTAATATTTTACAGTTATTCAATTGTTTATCTAATGAAAAACAACATTTTGTTAGTTGCGATAGATGCGTAGAAATATTCCCTATCAAGTGATGCAAACATCTCTCCTATCCAGTACGAAATGTTCGAGCTATAAGCATTCGAAATCTTTCATTTTTTCCTGCATGTTCTGTGTTTAGGTTTTCATTTTACCCTCCATATATTCCGGTTAGACGTAGTCCCACGTCAAAATCAGGATCTGCTACATTAGCTGAATATGAATCTTTCGCTTTGCGTTGTCCGTATGATCCTGCTATTTCATGATGCATGGAGAGGTCGGTATGCATATGTTAGAGGCAAAGAAGAAAATAAGCTTTCTGCACTGAATGCGTATATGATAGCTTTGCTTGCATGCTGGTGTGCAATGAAGTGCGAGCTGATGCAGAGTTGTCTCGTTCTTTTTGCAACATTCCCACACGTAACGGTAACGGAAAGCACTCACCAACCGACAAACACACATACACACATGGTAGTATTGGTGGTAGACTGCTATTAGAAAACTAACACAAAGGAGAGCAATATAACCACGCACGCCTCAAGCGCGATAAAAGATTATTAATTGGTATATCACGGTTTGAGGCGAATGAACTGCAAAGTTTAAAGCCTCTTAAAAACAAAGAAGAAGAAGAAGATACCACGGTCGGGAACGGGTCATGCCCTTTTGGCTGTGACATAAACGTGGCGTCTAAGTTCAGTGCCTGCCAATTCAGCAGGTTTTCATAAGTTCCTCGCCCAGCAATCCGAGGAAATTTTACCCGCTAAGAAAAAAGGTGTGCTTGCGGTGATTACCGCGGAGTCAAAGGTGATCGGTGAGTCTCCCGCCAAGGTTAAAGGCGTTGTAGCGTTTGTCACCGCGCATTCATAAGTTTTCGGTTTTCGCAAAGTTGCATGTGCTCGGTGGGCGAATATTTAATCGCAGTGATAAAAAAAAGCGTGATTGCGATCATTGCTGCGGAATTTAGAGTGGTTGGTGGTGCTGCGGCTAGTTTGTTTTCGCAGAGTAATATAAGCTAGCCGAGTAAAAGTTTGCTGTTGCGGTCATAGATTTTTGGTGGTACACGTGGGGAGATCAGCTAAGAAGTCGTGGTCACGGCACGCCAAATCACGGCAGTTTTAGAAAAGGCAGATCGTCAACGGTGGGAGCTGCGGTTGCAGCAGAATTTGCTCTATAATTGCTCTATAATTTGCATCTTGCATTTTGCAGACCGGAAACGAGGCTAGTTTTAAAGAAACAAATTAGTTGTCGTTACAAGGTCAAGAACAAACAGAATAGCGAGATCAAAGATCAAGAGAAGAACAATGCGCAATGCGCAATGCGCGAGAGGAAAATGTAAAATATGTAGAATCATAAAGTGAATCGAATGAGGAACATGACCCAGGAGCAGTATTTGGATTTCGATCAATATCGAATGAAAAACAAAGTGTCATGAAAGTAACCTCTCACGAACATATAACCAAATATGAGTGGATCATTCAGATACTTGTATGAATGACAGTAATCACTTGTGTTACACTAGATTATTAAACCAAAAGAGGAACGAAGACTGATGATTGCATATCCGAACTGTACCAAACATCTGCACCGAAAGCGTATATGATGGTTTTGCATGTGTGCTGGTGTATCATGAAGTGTGAACCTAAGCAAAATTGTCTCGTTCTCTTTTATGTCGTAATTTGTAGCACGTAACAACAAAAGAATGCCGCTGGGGGAAATGATTTCTGTAAGATCATATTTGAACGAACGAAAGCGATTTTTTCAGAGAATGGATCAATTGGCAAACACTGCCCAGGAGCGAACGATACAAACAGATGTGGAGTAGGAAAAAAAATGTAAGGGGTTGTATCTAGCACACGACCGCATATTTTCGACGTAGAACTACGCAATTATATTAAGCAATCCACTTGTTTACCACTCCGAATATTATTTTAGAATGCATCAAAATTTTTCTAATAGATTTTCGTCCTTACAAATAAATTTGATGAACGTCCTTTTATGTTTGATATGATGCCTAGGACTACCAAAATATGTGAACGGAAGAATTGTTAAACGATCGTTGTATTTTACATTTTCCTCTGAAATTATTGCACATCTCATGTTTACGTAGTTCTCGAACCGCTGAAGTTCATTCACCTCTAGTATACGATTTTCCCTGGCTTCTCAGTTTAAAAGTACGTTTTAGGGAAACATATTCCGGTCTGCACAACGACAAGCGAGTACAAAAGTACACAACCCTAAAAATTACCCATGACATGTATGTATTAGCAAATGATGATGATGATGTTGGATTAAAGAGGCTTTAAACTTTTCAGTTCATTCGCCTCTAATTTGCAAAGCGGATGCCCCTCAGGCACATTAATTTTGAAGTCCGTGTTAGGGAAACACAGCTCAGTGGGAAAAAATACCCCCAACTTACATGTTATGACAAACAGGATTGATTTTGTAGTCCGTGTTAGGGAAACACAACTCGGAGAGAACGAAAATACCCCCGACTTGCATGTATATTTGCAGAGCGGATTTCCACAGGTACATCGATTTTGAAGTCTGTGTTGGGGAAACCGTAAATCGGGCCAATCAAAACTTGGCAGTTAGGGCGTTTCAATAACGCTTGACATTTTACAGTTATTCAATTGTTCATCTCATAAAAAATAATATTTTACTAATTGGGATAGACGCGTAGAAATATTTCCTATCAATTGATGCAAACACCTTTCCGATCTGTTAAGAAATGTTCGAGTTATAAGCATTCGAAATACGGGTAGGGTTAGCACACAAATCGACAGAACAAATGTATCGAAAAAAGGAAGTTCTTCCAGTTTTCAATAATTTAAACCGTTTAGAGATTGACGAATTGTAATATATAGCATATCAAACAAATCTTAGAGAATTTCCGATTCGATTGGTATGCAAATCATGAGAATTCGTTCACAGTGGAAATAGTTATTAACGTTAACTTTATTTCATAAAAACGTGACCTGTTTTCTGATTTGGCACCATTCCTGAAAGACGTAGTTCTACGTCAAAAATGAGTTGAGTTGAGTTCGTACTTATCAAGCTTTAAGGCTGTATTGATTTGGTAGCACGGATTGATATTTAGTTCGTTATTACTCCAGTCCTCTCTTGACATGGATTGATAAAACAAAAAAAAAAACCATTTCGTAATAGTTTAATAAAAGAGTACATTTGTTGACACAAAAATTAATTGGAGGTTGTGTCCAAGATACGACCGCATTGTTGACGTAGAACTACGCTGTTACTTTATATAAGTCGCTTGTTTATAACTTCAGATATTATTTCATAATGCTGTGAAATTTAAGAAATAACTGTTTAGTAGAATGGTATGATTACCCTGAAATGATTTTTTTTGTAGAATCAGTTGGCGATATTTGATTAATGATTCATTCTTGACCTCGCAGAACAATGCACTAGCTGATCGTATATCACAATTTGTTTCATGTCAATGCATTGAGAATTTACCCCGAACGCTATTACGGTGGCCTTCTTTGCAATTGACATAGACTCGACTACAGTGGATTATATACTTGTTGCACCAGCAACATTATTCCACATTTCATAAGTTTATTAATATATCTTTGGCACCGCATGGAAACAACAACAATGACAATACTTGCAAGTTTCAAATGTCATGCTACATGTTATTTAGTATTGCCAATAGAATCGCACTTTTAGGCACAATGTTAATTGCATGGAAAAAGACTGAATATTTGCCTCAGCAGAGATTCATTACTATTTACTCTAGCACAAATATTTTCCTCCCCCTATCTCTCCTCCTTGTTTATATTCATTATCACGGCTGCATAATTTGCACTAGCTTAATTCTCATCCTTTGTGGAGAGAGTTTTGGTACCGTCATGCGAAATCAAAATTCCAGAACATTTATATTCTTGGTGAGCCGACGATAGCCTAGCTTGTTGATTCCCCACACAATTGTGTAGCTCAAAACCTTAATGCAATGGCGTCAGTATGATTGCAATGCCCGAGACATCAGCGCGTGAGTAATTTTGTTGCGTTCTCAGCCTAATCCGAAACGAAGAAGTGTGATGTCGCAGAACAAGGAAGAACAAGCGATGTTCATTGCTTTGAATACAGAACTTGACTGAAAGTTTGCCTCAGCGAGATCCACTGTTTATTCTCTAGGCAGATATTCCCTTTCATTCTTCTTCTTTTCATTTGTTCCGGGAGACTTTAAATCTCACGATTTCCCCTTCATTGCTCGTCATTAATAGCTCTGTTCGGGAAAGCACACAAATGGACAGAACAAATGTATGGGGAAATTGGATTGTTTTCAATTTTCATCAATTTAAACCATATACAGACTGTGGAATCGTGATGTATAGCATATCAAACAAATCTTAGGGAATTTCCGATTCGTTTGGTTTGTAAATCGCCAAAATCCGTTCGCGGCAAAAATAGTTATCAACGTTAACTATATTTCATAAAAACGTGACCTGTTTTCTGATTTGGCACCCTTAATGAAAGACGTAGTTCTACGTCAAAAAATCACGGAAATGTGAAGTAACCAAGAAATCCCGGAGCTTTATGGCGACAGCTATTTCTTTGCTGAAAGTCTGTCACACATTTAATCTCCTGACCAACGTTCTTCAAGGTTTTCTTCTTAGATATATAGTTTCACATGGCCCCTTTAGAGTTCAAGTCAAGAGCAACAGTTTCCCATACGTATTTTGGAACATTTTTTTGGTGGGAGGTCGTACATTTTTTACTTCTCACATTTTTTACCTATGAAATCCAGGTCTCCTGCTATGAATTATTTTATTATCCACATTCGTCAACCTTATTGGCCACATTTGAGTTTCCGTGGAATGATCTGCATCAGCGTATCGCCTCACTTCGGGCATTTACGGAATCACTACTCGGTAAGAAACTCATTGCCACTTGAATCCAGGTGGTAGACTACGCATGGATTTATTTCTTCGCTGAATGCCTCATCTTCTCCGCCATATAGTCGCGACAAAGGATCTGCTATATTATCACGACCTTTTGTGTATTCAATTTCAAATTTGTATGGGGTAAGACATAGAGCCCAAACATCAGCTCTTGTTAATGCCCGTTTGGATTCTTTGCGGGACCTGCCAAAAATAAATGCTACCACTTTGGCGTCGTTGCGCAAGACGGAATGCCGTCCGACAAAAATACGAGAAATACTTCACTGCGCTGTTCGGACGAACGATGCAAGACCAAGAAAACGATGAAGCTCAGATGACGTGATGAATGATATAATCTTCAGATATTCTTCCGCGAAGTATATATTTTTTTTATCATTTGCGTTTTTATCTTACAGTCCTCCGAGACACATTGTCAATAGAACAAGGTAGACAATAGATTTTGAGTCCTGAGGGAACCTACATCGACCATCAAAATTTCAGAAAAGGTTAGTTCTACGAACCCCCTTGAATTGGGGTTGCAAATATTCGTTTGCTTGGGAAACCCCATAAGTCCATGTTTCTAATTATCACCATGGGTAACGCTGCTATAGATGTACAATTTCGATCATTATTTACATTCGATGTCGTAAGAAGCATGCGCAACTCAACATGATCGGAATGTCTTCTGATTTGGATTGTGACCCAGACATGACTGCGCAATAAAAGCGTGGTGTGCAGCGGACAACAAAATAGAAAGCAGAAGTCATAAAAAGAGCAAGGTATACAAAACTAGGAAGAGAAAGGATGTTCCATCTGAGACATTACTCAAACGATTTGAAAGGCAAATCATCTTTCTCGGAAATCCCAAGCTGAGAACTGCTATTGACCTTGTAATACAAAACATTTCGTCGTCTCCCGCAAGTTTCCCACTACACCATCGTCGAGAAAACTACCAAAAACTACGCGAGAAAACAACTATTTCGTTGGAAATCAGTGGCCTCAAATGACCACAAAATCCACCTTCACAATCCAGTTTTCGCAGTTCATCCAGTTTTCTCACTCGAAATACTTCAAGGACATGGCGGTGGAAAAGAATCACGTGACGTGACGCCAACAGTAGTACTTTTTCGGCTTCTGTAATCGAAACCAGATCAATTGAGTCTTCCTGCCATTCCTGCATATCCAGATGAAAAAGTTCCGATCAACATTGAAAAAACTAGAAGTGGGTTATATCTTTGATATAATCGCAAGGTGGACGTAGGACTAACGTTGACTTAGCAGTCAATAACTAACAAGCATATAAATCTTAGATGTTCCATTTTTCGAATGAAGTGATTATCACACCACTTCGTTTATCCGGAAAAGAATTATTAACGTTCAAAGGGGGAATCGATTCCTCCTCGGAAATACCCAGCGCAAATAGTACCCACTCCCCAAGTCCCGACAATTGGAATCATCGTTGATCCGGACCAGGATTATTAACGCTTGAGAAGAATGGATTCCTCCTCGGAATTACACAGCGAAAACAAGACCCCCTTCCCAACAATTCCAACTTCCCAATAACGACGATCGATTGCAGCATTCGTAAACAAATAATTTTATAACGCTGCTTTTATAAATATGATTTCTTCGATATGTAATATAATATCCACTTCGATCATATCCACTACACCGTATCATACCATATCAAATCTATAGTGATTCCGAGTACAATAGCACCTGCTGCTTGCATCTAATTTGCAATGCCGATTTCCCCATGCTTCATGATTTTGAAGTATGTGTTAGGGAGACATTCCAATTTGCAGAAACGCAATTTCCCCTGGCTCTATGGTTTTGAAATCTGTGTGAGGGAAAGATTCCGATTTGCAGAAAACGCATGCGAGTACAAAAGTACTTGCATCTATTTGCAATGCCGATTTCACCAGGCTTCATGATTTTGAAGTCTGCGTTAGGGAAACATTCCGATTTCCAGGAACGCAGGAACGAGTACAAAAGTACCCGCAGCTTGAATCTGTTTTGCAATGTTGATTTCCCTCAGGCTCCAAGGTTTTGATGTCTGTGTTAGGGAAACATCCATCCATTCCAGCTATCGTACCTCAATCATTGCACAATTATAACTGAGTGGATTTCCGAGTGGCGCTCGCTTATATACCGATTGGTGCGATTTCAATAGCCTGTTTTGAAAGTAATTTTAGGGCTATTGAAACAAATTTTTGGATCAAAAAGTAACAAGCATATAACGTGTAGACATTTTATCTTTCGAATGAAGTGTTCATCATACTATTTCGTTTAGTTATTTAGAAGCTATTAACGCTCAAAATCTCGTGCTCCGGCGTAACGCTTTCGTTTTCGAAAGTTTTAACTTACACCCCAGTATAGAAATGAAAGACATAGTCCTACGTCAAAAAATCGAGTACACCAGGAAGTTGAAAGCCTATATGTCCTGGATGAACATGGCCAATAATCCAATTCAGGTTACGAGGTTCAAGTTATGATTTTTCCAATAAAACTTTAATGGAGAGCATAACTTATAAACAGCCCCATTTCTACTTGGTATGAACATTACAAACATTCAAAGTACATAAAACTGAATTGAATCTGTTAAGGATTAACTGAATCACCCTATAATTTTATATAACAGTTTATACTGAGCACACTATTTTCTTACTATTTTCTTAGCGGAAGAGTAGGAATAGGCTTTCCTGTGAGTTCGGGTTAGTGATCGGATTCTGTGCGTACTATATAACGCGTATACAGTAGCCAGCTCAGCCTCACTTAAATAAAGATCATATCCAAGAGTACATCTTATCGCGAATAAAATCATACCTTTTCTAAAAGGCCAATTCGAATACCGAGCCAATCTATAGTTATTTCGTACATAGTAAAAGTGGTCCTTCGAGCCGGATCGATTGGCCTCGGTATAATTGCATAGTTTTCTGATTCCGACAAAAGGTTTTGTCGTGAAGTTTTTTGTTACCAATATCAACGGTAAAAGTAGTTTCGCGCCGGTCGAAAGTAAAATACCGTGAAATCGTCAAGTGAAAGTGTCGTGAACATTAGTGGAACAAACTCAATACTGTGCAGTGAGAATATCTCCGTAATAAATCGAACGAATCGATTTCGAATCGATATAATCAAACACTAAAGTGTAGTCCGCTTAGATCGGAAAATAGTGCCGAAAGTGCAGCCACACAGCATCCAAGTGAAGGTGACCCCAAGGCTTGGCTTGAGTCGACCGCATGTGGCTTGGGTCCACACAATAAAATTGAAACAATAGTTGATCCAATAAAAGGCGTCGCGGCGTCGGGCGTCGGTCATCGATCTGCCAATTGTTAATTGGTTTAGAGGTAAGCGAGTAGAAGCATGCGACTAACCCATCAGACAATTGTTAAATGAAATTAGGAGCAGACACATATTGAGCGTTTTTCGGATAATTTGAGTTGTCCGGTTTCAAGTTTAAGCGATTTAAACTAACAAGAGGTGGTGGTTGAATTTACGTGAGCAATTAGAGCTGTGCATTGAATAACTTTCGTCATGCCTGCCGATTTACGAACATTGAGCAAACAAGAACGTTTTTATTTCGATACCCTACACAACGTGGTTGAATTTGTCGATGGCTACGATCAGGAGCATGACGCCGGACAGGTAGCGGGGTGGAAAGACCGTTTAGATGGAATTTTAGAAAATTTCTTGAAAAATCGCCTGCAGATCGATCTGCAGCAAGATGGTGATACAAAAGACGCGAAGGAACAGGAGGAAATCATTCGAAAAACACGTGAGCAGTTTGAGAAGTGCTATGTGAAAGTAAAAGGTTTTTTGGTAAATGCTGAACGCGAGACTAAGTCACAGCTACTCAGCAACGTAGAAGTGAATGCTTCTAATAGTCAGACGAAGCAGATTGGTAGAATAAAGCTTCCGGAAGTCAAGCTTCCTACTTTTGACGGGTCAGTCACGGAGTGGCTGACATTTCGAGACACTTTTAAGAGTCTAATTGATTCAAACCATAACCTCTCTGATGTCGACAAGTTCTCTTACCTTGTCGCATCCCTTACGAAAGAAGCGAAGCGCGTCGTCGAAACTATAGACATTACTGAAGCCAATTACGCTATAGCATGGCAAACGCTAACCAAACGTTTTGATAACAAGAAGCTGGTTGTCAAAACTTACTTAGATGCACTTCTTTCTGTGGAACCCATTAAACGGGAAAACTACGAGTCTCTCTCTCGATTCATCGATGAATTCGATAGGAATTTGCAAATGATTCAGAAAATGAACATAGATACGGATTGGCGCACATCGTCTGCTCTCGTCTCGATACATCTACTCTCAAACAATGGGAGAATCACCACAAGTCAACAGAAGTTCCCAAATACGAACAACTCATCGAGTTCCTGCGTGGTCATTGTATAGTTCTTCAGTCCATCGCACCTGTAAAGTCACGTCTCCCTGAAACATCTCGATGGGATCTATTAAAGGTTCCGAAATCAAAGGTTAGCAGCGTTCATTCCGTCATCAGTTCTTCTGCGAAGTCGTGTGGTTTTTGTAATCAGTCCATCCATTCACCTTTCAAATGTGAGGTGTTCCGAAAGCTGTCAGTTCCTGAACGCTATGCTGTTCTTCTAGTGCCTGCCGCGTCTGCAGTCAAAGGCACCACACAATGCTCCACCAGCCAGCTCCATATCGCAATTTTCTCCAACCAAATGCTCCTAAACCCCACCAAACCCAGCTCACTACAAATCAGAATCAGAATCAAACCCAAATCGCTCAATCTACCTCGCCGAACGTAAATAAGACTTCCTCGCAACCTTCGACCACTGAAGGTCAACCGTCAGCCTCAGGTTCGCTCAGCCATTGCTCCACCTCCTTGGTCAGCAACTTTCATCGGATCCCAACGACTGTACTGCTGCAAACTGCTCTCGTTAAAGTCATCGGATATTCTGGCAGAATTCTGTGGGCTAGAGCATTGCTCGATCCTGCTTCGCAACTAAACATACTCTCGGAGAATTTAGCACAACGGTTACAGCTGCCAAGGACCAAGAATAACCATACCATCGGTAGTATCGGACAGTCTACAATTGTGTCCACCCACTCCCTCGCCGCTCACATCCAGTCGCATTGCTGTAATTATAGTACGCAGCTGAAATTCCATATTTTGAGTTCCGTAACCCGTGAGCTGCCCGCGAACCCCATCGACGTTACTGAATGGAATTTTCCTACTGACATCGTGCTCGCTGATCCCCAGTTCCATATGCCTGGGGTCATCGATATGATCATTGGAGTGGACAGTTATTACGACCTACTTCTCGAGGGTCTCATTCGCCTCGGTTCAGGGCAGCCGGTGCTGCAAAATACATTGCTTGGATGGGTCGTGTCTGGTAGAGTCGGAACTAGCCGACCAGATCCGAAAATAGTCAGTATCGTTCACGTGTGTACTCAGGATTTCGACGAGAAGCTATCCAGATTTTGGGAACTAGAATCTTGCCAGTCATCTAGCACCATGTCAGTGGAAGAATCGATTTGCGAGGATAATTTTGCTGCGACGACCACGAGAGATGCCTCTGGCCGATTCATTGTGGAACTTCCGGTAAAACCGTCCGTTGTGTCCATGTTGGGAAACTCCTACGAAATCGCCAAACGTCGCTTTCTGTCGGTGGAACGCCGTTTACAAGCCAACCCTCAACTCAAATCCGCATACTCGGCTTTCATCGAAGAATATCTTCTGTTAGGACACATGGAAGAGATTACTGACATCACGGTACCCACACAGTACACCCCCTACTACCTCCCACACCACTGTATTCAGCGTCCGGATAGCTTGACCACGAAGCTTCGCGTCGTGTTTGACGCGTCTTGTGTGACGGATACTGGCATTTCACTTAATGATGCGTTGATGGTGGGGCCAGTAATACAAGATGATCTTGTATCTATTATTTTGCGTTGGCGAATTCATCAATTCGTATTTATTGCCGACGTGGAAAAAATGTTCCGTCAAATCCTGATGCATCCCTCGTTTCGATGTCTTCTGCGAATACTCTGGCGAGATGACCCTTCCCAGCCAATTCGGATCTTTGAACTGGCAACGGTTACTTACGGAACCTCTTCGGCACCATACTTGGCCACTCGATGCTTGCAAGAACTCTCCAAAGTAGGTCTACAGTCTCATCCAGATGCCGCAGAAGTTGTAGGCAAGGACTTCTACATGGACGATTTGCTAACGGGATGTAGAGATGTAGAATCCGGAAGAATTCTAGTCAATCAGCTGCTCCAGCTTATGTGCTCTGCTGGATTCCAATTAAGGAAATGGTCATCTAATTCTCCGGAGCTTCTCGCCCACATTCCGGAATCTTTGCGAGATGAACGCAACGTTCTTGGACTGGATCCTGGCGCCTCGATTAAAACCCTAGGGCTAAGGTGGGAACCAGCATCAGATGTTTTTGGTTTTCACGTTCCCAAATGGAAGGACTACTCCCATATCACCAAAAGGATTGTCGCTTCCGATACTGCCAGTCTATTTGACCCGCCAGGATTTCTCGGACCCGTAATAGTAGTCGCTAAAATGTTTGTTCAGGATTTATGGCGCAGCAACCGTTCCTGGGATGAACCTCTAGAGAATGAAATCCAGCAAGGTTGGCTGCAGTTTCGTTCTCAACTCGTCATAGTCGAGACAATTACCGTTCCACGTTGGGTTATTCCGATTGTAGATCCGACCCACATCGAACTCCATGGGTTTTGTGATGCCTCTGAACGAGCCTACGGGGCATGCATCTATTTACGTCTCGTGTCTACCAGTGGGGATACGTCTGTGAAACTTCTAACTTCAAAATCGAAACTAGCACCACTGGGAAATACTCGCAAACAGAAAAAGATCTGTCTAGCTCGGCTGGAGCTATCATCTGCATTATTATTATCCCACTTGTACCAGAAGGTCCAGAAAGCATTGAACCTCTCCATGAAGTGCTTTTTCTGGACTGATTCCACGATTGTGCTCCACTGGATATCGGCAGCTCCGTCCCGATGGAAAACTTTTGTTGCCAACCGGGTTTCGGAAATCCAACATCTGACTGCTGATGGATTGTGTGCTCACGTTCCAGGAAGCGAGAACCCGGCGGATATAATCTCCCGAGGAATGCTACCAGCAGAACTCAAATGCTGCACCGTATGGTGGAATGGGCCACCTTGGCTCAGTCAACCGAACCGATTTTGGCCGCCTCTGGTTCGCCTTACATCTGGAGACTTTCCTACTGACGAACTCGAAGAGCGTTCGATAACACTTGTCATTCAGACTAGGGAACCAAATCCTATCTTTGATTTACGATCCTCTTACGTCAAACTGGTATCTCTAGTGGCACATCTTTTGAGATTTGTCCACAATTGCAAGCAACGGATGCAGCAGGAACGAAAAACTGGTTTTCTCCGTATCATTGAATTTAACGAAGCACGGAACGTGCTCGTTCGTCTCGCCCAACAGGAAACTTTAGCCGACGATATCCACGCCATAGCAACTAACGGGGAAGTTAACCGCAACTCAAAATTGAAGACTCTGACACCCATTTTGGAAAATGGAACACTCAAAGTGGGTGGTCGCCTTCATAACGCCCCGATTTCAGAAAACCGGAAACATCCCATGATTCTTCCCGCAAATCATCGATTCACGGAAATGGTAGTCACACACTATCACCTGAAGCTCCTGCACGCTGGATCACAGTTTATGATCGCAAGCCTTCGCGAACAGTTTTGGCCACTGAGAGTACGCAACCTGGCGCGGAAAGTGGTGCAAGGCTGCATAAAGTGTTATCGTTGCAAACCTACTATCCAAGAGCAGCTAATGGGAGATCTTCCCAGCGAACGCGTTACACCAACTTACCCCTTTTTGAAAACTGGTGTGGACCTCTGTGGACCTCTTTTTTATCGCCACGTTGGCCGCAAAACTCCACCAGTCAAATGTTTTGTCGCCATTTTCGTGTGCCTGAGTACAAAGGCTGTCCACCTCGAATTGGTGGCCAATTTAACCACCGATGCATTTATTTCGGCCCTGAAGCGGTTCATCGCACGACGTTCGAAGCCGACGATTATCGAATGCGACAATGCGACGAATTTTAGAGGAGCCTCCCGAGCGATAGCTGAACTTCTAGCACAATTTAGATCCCAACAACATCAACATGCAGTCGTTTCGTACTGTCTAGAAGAGGGAATACAATTTAAATTTATACCCCCTCGCTCGCCAAACTTCGGTGGCCTCTGGGAAGCCGCCGTGAAGTCGTTTAAAAAACACCTCAAATCAACCATCGGCACAACAGTGCTATACAAGGACGATCTAGAAACGCTAATTGTCAAAACAGAGAGCTGCCTCAACTCTAGGCCGCTCACTCAACTGTCAACAGACCCTGAAGATTTGGAAGTGCTCACACCGGGACACTTCCTGGTACACCGTCCATTGGTGGCAATTGCAGAACCGTCATTGGAATCAGTACCTCTGAATCGACTTGATCGTTATCAGCAGACCCAGGAATTTTTGAGGCGAATATGGAAACGCTGGAGTACGGATTACTTCCGCGTACGAAATGGACTCGTCAACGGGACAACGTGACTGTTGGATCCTTAGTCCTCCTGAAAGAAGATAATCTCCCTCCACTCAAATGGTGCCTAGGCCGTGTTGTTCGAATATTCCGTGGAGACGACGGCAATGTTCGCGTAGTCTCGGTGAAGACGAAGGATGGCGAATTCAACCGCGCCATCAGCAAGGTTTGCATACTTCCGATCCAGCAGCCAGCTAATTCGGGTGACGATAGTGTTGTCGCTAAAGTGTAACTCTTCCATTATCTACAGCGTGATAGCGCTTTTGTGTTGTGTCGTTAAATCATCAATATCGAAACTAATGCTTACTATCGTTCCATGTCGTCAACCGAGCGTATCCATCAAAACAGTCTGAGAGACATCGCTA
Organism: Toxorhynchites rutilus septentrionalis; assembly: GCF_029784135.1. NCBI lineage: Eukaryota > Metazoa > Arthropoda > Insecta > Diptera > Culicidae > Toxorhynchites > Toxorhynchites rutilus. The sequence continues at coordinate 42,527,744 of NC_073746.1, read as the reverse complement.
CAGCTGGCAAGGCTACCCGTCGATGGTACTACTACAACCGTGATGTTCGACGCCTCCAACTTATGCTTCAACATTCCAATCGACGCCTCCGGTTTATGCTCACTGGCGTCTGCGCCGAACCGTTCTCAGCCAGAACACTCACCACGCCTACCCACGATGAATGAAGACCCCTCAGAAGGACGAGACCTGTGCCAGACGAGAACGATCGCATTGCCGTCTCAAGGTCGAAGCAGATGTCCACACACCGAAGACGAATCGTAGAGCCGACAAAGCACGTGATCAACAACGACGAAGCAACGTCGAACCGAGGATTATCCGACGTGTCACATGTTTATTACCGAAGTGAAGATGACACCACCCAACCACCCTCAATGAGGGCCGAAGAGCAAGGTTGCCAACAGAACGATATCGCAGTCCATATAATAAAAAAAAAAATCATGTGAATTAGATTTAGACTTAGAAAATGAATTTTGTAGTCGAATTGAGATGTAGGATTGAAATATTGAAAATCACACTTTTCAACAGAGGCCGGCTATGTTAAGGATTAACTGAATCACCCTATAATTTTATATAACAGTTTATACTGAGCACACTATCATACGCTACTCACTCACTCACTCAGATCAAGTTAGCGGAAGAGTAGGAATAGGCTTTCCTGTGAGTTCGGGTTAGTGATCGGATTCTGTGCGTACTATATAACGCGTATACAGTAGCCAGCTCAGCCTCACTTAAATAAAGATCATATCCAAGAGTACATCTTATCGCGAATAAAATCATACCTTTTCTCAAAGGCCAATTCGAATACCGAGCCAATCTATAGTTATTTCGTACAGAATCACTTCAAAACCGCTAAATACACCAGTGATTTCTAGTTTGTTTAAGAAACTCTCCAACTTTAAAGCGTTATACACTCTGTCCAACTTCTATAAGACCATGATCTTGCTGCTTTGTGTCATTGCAAACAAACAATGCTTCATTTTATATTCTCACGGAGAGAGAAGAAAGACAAATCGATGCATTTCACCAAGAAAATGTTGGTATCAGAGAAATTTCTCAATATAGTGCTCGATTATTTGACGAATCCTCAAGGATACGGTAAGAAAGAGAGAGTTCCAAGTAAATCGAAGCTCTCTGACCGGAGGCGATCTGGCGTAGTGGTAACATCCATGCCTCTCACGCTAAAGGTCACGAGTTCAATTCTCACTCCCGAGATTCTTCCAAAAATGGAAGTAAAAGTGACGAACCAGCCAAATGAGTTGAAAATCACTATAATACAGATAAAAAAAAAAAAAAAAAAAAGCTCTCTGACCGGAATGAGCGGGAAATAGCTAGAACAGGTTCGAATACCTCAAAATCGCATATGCGAATAAAGCGACATTTCAACTACTTAACTGCTCGGGTGATAATTCGTCAAATTTTGGTAAAAAATCCTTGCATAAAGAGGGCTTAAAAGGTTAAAGCTCCTCATCTTACACCATTTCACATCGGAAGACGTCTGAGTTTTGCCAAAGCTCACATGAACCGACAGTGGGGCAAGATATGTCATGACAAAGAATGTTTTCAAAAAATACATTTTGTTTGTTATGTTTTGTTAAGGGAAAGTTCTTCAATGTATAGGTTATCTCCAGTGACGAAAAAAAGTTCAATTTGGATGGTCCTGATGGTTTCAACGGGTACTGGCGTGATTAACGGAAAAAGAAACAGTATTTTTCAACCGGGAATTTTGATGGAGGCTCGTGCATGGTTTGGGCGGGATTCTGTGCATCCGGAAGGCTCAAAATTGCTTCCACATCATTCAAGGATAACATATATGTTCTGGAATTCTCCCTCCTACCGTTTTTGCGTAAATTATAGCAAAACAATGCAACTATTCATACCAGCAAGGAAACTAAGCAATAGATTAAGGGCCAAAAACTTATTTTTTTGGACTGACCGGCTGATCACTCTCCAGGCTTGAGTCCTGTTGAAAATTTACACCACGATTGAGGAGCTCAAGGTCGCAATTTCGGAAAAATGGAAAAATATCGAGAAATTCGTTCAGCAGAATTTGGTAAATAGTATTCCAACACGAATATCCAAGGTTATTAGTCGAAATGGCAAGGTTACCGATTATTGACATGTAAATCAGCCGATTGTTTTGAATTATTAATTGATAATACTTATGAATTTTGAAGTGGTCTTATAGAAACTGGACAGCTGAAATTATCATAAGCACAATAGATAAACAAACAACTTTTTTGAACGAAATTGACGTTGAATATACCTTATTCTATGCATTCAACAATGTATGAATGTATCTTGTTGCAATTCTAACTGTTTGTGTTGCTACGATATAGAATCAGGATGGTCTTATAGAAGTTGGACAGAGTGTATTTTAAGCTTACACTTTTATATTGATGAAAAAGTGAACTTGCCCTTTGTTCAATATCATTGATTCATGGCGATCGCGGAGAGCAAGTACGAAGTGTACAGGTTACCCAAGCTCAAACTCAGCCTTCATACCAAGTTGTACAGATTATGTAATAACAATGAGCTATGAATTGTTTCGAAGATGCGACTCGTACCAGCTCATAAACCAACAAAATCCATCAGTTGATTAGATTGGTTCATCTCAGTCTCACTGCTAAGTGGGTTGCTACATCGCCCTCTGATCCATCTCTGCTGCGTTCCGACGCGCCAGTTCCGTGCCAGTCTGGGAGGTAAAACAAAAACAGAGAAAAAAAAACAAAGCACAAATGGCGCTAGTTTATGACTTGATTGCGAGCGCCATTTGTTATTGCGTCCGCGCCGCGTGGGTGTCAAGATTTTTAATGATTTAATTACTGGCTGGAAACGAGTCTAAACGCGGCGCTGGCGCTGGCGGCATCACTGGATTTAGTTTATTACTCTGTGCACAAAATTTCACCGGCGGAATTTATGACTCCGGGAGGAATTCGGCGCGCGCGTTGTTTATTGTGTACTTGTTGTTGTTTGGCCAGCTAATCGATTGCGGGTCATAACCATCCGCATTGTTCGGTCGGCATTAATAATTGTCACCGGCTGAGAGTGCCTCAAATGTTCCCATCCATTATTCGATGCGGTGTTCAAAATTATCGACTTTTTGTTAGTAAAATTTTAGCACTGAGAGATCTTATCGAGGGGCTTAAAATTCCATTGTAATTCTATTTCAACAGCTGGCTTTGGTGGCCGTTGAATACCATTTGTCAGAGTTATCCCGTAGCCATTTTGGGCCCTCCATTCACACCAACGACCATGGTGCCAAAATCTGTATTGATGAGAAATGACACCGCTTTCGTTTCCGTTGCCGCCTCGAATATTTCTTTCGATTTGGTGAAACTCTCATAATCCGTCGTTTAGAGAATCGAGACACACGCAGACACTGGCCGAAAGAAACAAAAGCTGCTGCCACGAAAGCATCAACGGTCACGATTCCACACCGTAATGGCTTTTGGTGGAGATCATGTGCGATGGCCCATGAGATGACCGAGAGTGCCGGATCTCTACGATAGTTTTGACACTTCGCTTGACAAGATAATTATCGATTGTGTGACGCGAGCCAATATATTTCTGTTTGCTTTTTGGCTGCAAGATTTTCGCGCTGGAATGATGACACGTAGATGAAGCTGTCTTGTGAGCAAATCTGGCCGGACCTGGGAAGGTACCCCGCGGGACAGAGGGCAGATATTTTTGTTCGGGAAAGACAAAGCTGCCTCGATTTGAATATTTCTCTATTAAATCGGCCCATCGTCCCGCTTATTCGAAGGCACATCACAATAAATTTCTTTATTTATGATGTATCTTTTGCCGCTTTTTCCCGCTATCTCCGCCACGAAGTTCCATCATTCATTTTCATTCAGCGTTTTTTTTTCTCGCCGCGCTCAAATCACGTTCCGTTTTTGTTATTTTTAGCTGAGGAATTCTTTGTGCATATTATTGATCTGACACTGGGGAAATATTGTTTTTTGTTGGTCGCTGTCAATTGGAATCTTAAGTCATTCTCTCCCCTCTACCTCGTAGCAATTGTTGGACACGATTCGACACGGTTTGGCGGGCGATTATCTGCTGGGGCTATCCACCAAATGTTTTTTCCCCTCTCTTCTTGCTCTATGACTTGACCATAACGCTGCGCCAAGTAATTGCCATTCGTGATTTGACAATTGAAGTTAAAGTTTGTCATCGCGGCCATTATATCGGTCAGTCGTGAATAGGCCCCGAAAAAAAAAGAAACGTGATTGAGCCTTCAATTCGTGAGGTTTACACAAATTGATTGGTTGAATAATGAATTAATTTTTTCTTGCCGAATCGGATCGATTATTTCGAATGAGAATGTGAAAATTAGCCTGTGAGCAGAGTTAAGCATAAGGAATGGCACTGGACAAGCAATGACATAATTGAAAATATTTTCATCGATTGTTTATGGGACGCGATAAGCGCGCGCACACAGGAAATTAAAACTCCTCTCTTTGTCCTTTATCGGGCCACTGTCATACGGAGAGGTGATTAAAATTTCAACGGAACCTGAGAGTTTTTTGTTTGTTTCTGTTATCATCCCTTCGACTAATTGGAAGCCCATCAGGGAGACCGAAAACGGTTTCCATCCGGTTCGCCACTTAGCCGCAAATTTGCGGAAGAGATTATACACGGCAGAAGTGGGTCAAATTTAGTCCCAACTGCTCGTCCCGAAAAATTGGACTAACAGATTAAGGCGAAAGAATGCTCTCATTATGCCTCCCCAAAAATTGATGGATCTCGCCATAAATGACTTCTCCTTCCCCTCGCATTCGTTTCAAACGGAACGTATATGGTATATCACCAAATCACGCAAATTTCAAATCATTCCTCGCCCTTTAGCGGCTCGACCGGAGGAGGGAAAAAATTGTGTGCTCGAACCTTTTTGGAGCTCATCAGCGATAGACGGGGGGAGGACGTGAAAGTCTATCTCTTTATTTGATAAGGTAATTGAGTATAATGGATAATGTGATGGTCTGTTCGTATGGTTATCACTGACATCATCATCATCAATCCAAACATATCCTCTCACTCTCTCGGGGCAAAAGGGGGATTCCTAGGGTTCAGGGCTGAACCGCATCCACACAACTATCAGTTTCATCATCGTCATCATCCCTTCACTTGGTTCGTTGGTTGGTTCACGGGGTTTCGGTTTTGGGATACCGGACCGAACAAAAGCCAACCACCAACCCATGTGCGTCCGTGAGTTGCAAGTTCGTACGCGTGGCGCACATATGGCGAGAAGACATGGCTTTATCATCGATTCCCACACAGAACACTCGGTTTTTGGTTTTCGTATGTGCTCTTATCAAGATATGATTACATAATAAGATATTTTCCCTTCTATTGGCCCCAACTCCGCCCCACAGCTGGTAGGGTAGGTGGTGGTGTTGCGGTTTGGAAGTTGGAGGGAAAATGACGAGTGCTGTTATCGAGTCGTTTGATATAAATGGGTTGAACAATAGTCCGGGGATAAAATGAAAGTAAACACAACCAAATGGAAATCAAATGTAAACAAAGTGGTACGCTTCCGAACAGTTTCGGGAGGGAAGAACGAATGAGATTGTAATTGCGGATCGGTGGATCTGTGATTGGTAATGAACTAATCTATTGACTACACGTTGATTAATTGATTAACAGTCTACAGTTAACAGTTAACAGTTCGTTAAAACGATTTCATCCATTACTTTCATTATCTGATATGGAATAAGTTAATTGATTTTGGTTTGTCCAGTCGAAACTTTTTCGAATGCTCTAGTTCAGTGAACCTGTGTCGAATCAGGTATTATAATGTTTTAAAAAATATAAATAAAATTGTCTTTTTCATGATTTACAGTAGTTTTGTAGTATATTTTTACGGATTCGCATGTTTTAAAGGATTCATCTCCTATTGGTGTTAATGCGCCCCACATGTGAGCTAACTTTTAATCAATAACCAGATGATTATTTGGTACGTATTCAGCTCTTTTTTGGATTATAACACTTACAAATATTGTAAACAGCATGCTTGCACACCATTTGTATCAGATTCCGATTACCTCAATTCTGATCATGAGTTGTCCGATTCACTAATGTTGTTTTGTCCACATGATTTATATGGCAACCACTTGGCGCGCTGCAGTTTGTTTATGGTGTCCTTCGCGCATAGCAGAAGTAAAGTTTCTCTATGTTGAGTGTGTTGAAGTGAACACTTTTAAAACACCCAAGAAAAGGCAATATTCTAAATTATGAATGGATCAATATGATGATAGTGAATTCAACCAATGATAAATGCAACTTATTCATGAAAATTCGATTTGTTTCATTCATTGTGATTTCCAGAACCGGACAAACCATGATCATTTCCGAAAAAATCATGATCAGAGATGGACAAACCATGATCATAATTTCTCTGTGAGGAAAATCGTTAAAAAACGTAAAAATTGGAATAATTGCGACGCCTTATGGTAGTATTAGCAACTTGAGATTTGGGGCTTTTCAACAAAAACAAACTCGTCTTGATTATATGTTTTTGTACTTTCAAGAAGAAATTTACTTGCATTTACTAGTTGCATGAAAACATCCTAAATCGAACAAACCAAGATCATTTACCCTATATAAATTAGGTATTATTTGATCTCGACTGAAGACATTTCTGATTATGTTACATCCGACGAATTTCATGCCAACTCGACTGGCCGTTGGCAGCACCATATCATTTAGCAGCGAAACGTTGAAGATGTAAACACATGAGTCTTTTAAGCAACTTTGCATACTTGAAATATTAAGAAAAGGGCTTTTTTTAAAAAAAAAATATAACTCAAAAACTATAATATGTACCTACAAAACTCGGGTCAAAGGAGGAAATATACGAAACTGTTTAAATTTTTATAAAAAAAACAACAAAATTTGTTTGTAAAAAAATTTCGCTAAAAAAATATTTTAAAATTTGAAATTGATTTTTCTTAAGAACGCTTTTTTTAATTCTCAAAAAAATATATGACCACTTTGACTTGAAACAAAATTAGAATTAGTTGTAATTTTTTGAAGAAAAACATGAAAAAAATGTTGTTTGAAAAACTTTTTACCTATAAAAGTGCCCATTTATCGATGTATTGGTGACTTGTTGGAAATTGTATGGGCTATTCATAACTATTTTTTCAGAATTTAGAATAAAATGTTTCGAGAAAAATAAATTTTAGTTTTCCAAGATATTTTTTTATGATTTTTTTTTCTTTAACCAACATATTGTAGATCTAATAGTTTTTAAAACAAGATTTTTTGGAAAAGAAGTTGAAAAAACCCAAAATTTCATAAAAATTCTCATACAAAATCTATCAGACCTACAAAATTTTAGTCAAAGAATGAAAAAAAAATATTTATGTTTTCATTGGAAAATATCAAGCAAATTTCTGAGAAAAAAAAATCATTGAAAAAAAAATTGAAAAAGAAAATTTTTTTCTCTCAAAAACATGTTTTTTCATATCTCATTCGTCTTCCTAAGCTCGAAGCCGCCGGACGGTTTTATATCGTTATCGTCCATCGTTGAAGTGATACCGTTATTTTCGTGGCTGGTGAAGTGAGTGTTGGACACTAACGGGATTCCCTGTGAATTCATTGAAGCAGACACAACAAGCGAGAGGAAGAAACCCTGCACGCGAGCGCTGAGTGCTGGTGTGTTATCGCCGTAGCACCGTCTTCGACATCATCACCGCGTGGTGCGATACACGGGTTCAGCTGTACCGAACGATCAACACGCAGCACCGTTATAAATAATCCGCACTGGTGTGCATAATAAGTATACTGAAATTAATAGGTTAAGGTTATTAGGTTAAGGAATTATAAAAAAAAATTGCAAAAATTATAAGAAAGTGTACATCTGCCATTTTAAATGGCAGAAGGGGAAGAAAGCGTTGACATGGATATCGAATCCACTGTCTCCCCCTCCCCAGCTACGGGTGCTGGGAAGAGTTAACTCACCTCAACAAGCCTCCCTCAAGAAAATTTGCAAACCTTTCCTCTTCACCCCCTCATTCTCCCGCTCCCGTTTCCGCTCAACTCCCGAACTTGCCTCCCAGCCCTACTGATCCCGCTCCCGCTCAACAATCGACCTCGACCTCCCCCTCAGTTGCTTCCTCTCCTCGTGTCAAGGTCTATCCAGAAGATTCACCTGGAGCTGGCCCATGGGTTGTTTTTTTCCGGCCCAAACCGAACGGAAAATCCATCAATGTCATTCAGGTTTCGAAAGATCTGGCAAGATATTATTCCTCCGTGGTCGAAATCTCTAAGGTTAGACCGAACAAACTGCGTGTTGTCGTGAGTGATCGGAAACACGCAAATGCAGTTGTGATCGACGAGAGATTCTCCCTAGAGTATCGTGTCTACGTGCCGTCCCATGACGTAGAAATCTCGGGGGTGATAACTGAAACGGGTCTGACGTGTGAAATGATAAAGGAAGGAGTTGGTAAATTTAAAAGACTCCCATTGGTGGGCGTTAAAATTTTGGACAGCCGCCAACTAGGGAAAGTATCCCAAGAAAAGGGAAAAACTAAATTCACGCCGTCAGACTCGTTTCGAGTAACTTTTGCTGGTTCCGCTCTCCCTGACTACGTCATGGTGGGCAAATTAAGACTGCCTGTGTGACTCTTCGTGCCAAAGCCCATGACTTGCCAAAAATGCAAGTCAGTTGGTCAGGTCACACTTCAGATTATTGTGCCAACAAGGAGCGCTGTGCCACTTGCGGAGAGCAACATGAGGGGAAATCCTGCAGTGCGACTGAGCATAAATGTCCATATTGCGGGGGATCCCCACACGAGCTCTCAGTTTGTGAAACTTACAAGAGTCGCTGGGAGAAACAGAAGCGCTCTTTGAAGGAACGCTCGAAACGCACTTTTGCGGATATTTTAAAGGGCGCTTCTCCACTGGCCCAACAACAACAACCAATCATCACACAAAATGTCTTCGCCACGTTGCCCGTTGACGAAATGGAAGCGGACACAGCTAACGGGGGCACACCGTTCATTTTCCAAGGGAATCCCCGGCGCAAAAATGTGACCACTCCCAAAGTTCAAGGACAAGCCCCTCCGGTTATACCTCCTGTTAGCATGCCTAAAAAATCGAGTGCAGCGGACAAGCAAAATCAGGTTCCTCCTGGCTTCCGTGGGAATAGTTCACCTTCGAACGACCCAGCACTCGAGGGGACATCAAAAACCCCAAATGTCCCTATTTTTCCGTCCAGTTCAACTCCCCAATCGGGATTTATAAAGTTGTCTGACCTTTTGGACCAAATCTTCAAGTGTTTTAATGTTTCCGACTCCATCAGAACCATTGTCATTTCAATGCTTCCAGTATTAAAGACAATTTTGCAACAATTGATGCAAACATGGCCCCTCTTTGCAATGATTATCTCTCTTGATGTCTAATTCAAATAGAGAGGTCGGAGATATCACTGTTTTACAGTGGAATTGTCGTAGTCTTATCCCTAAATTGGATACATTCAAATTTCTAATTCATAACTTCAATTGTGACGTTTTTGCTCTGTCCGAAACTTGGCTTTCTTCGCGAGATGATATCTCTTTCCACGATTTTAATATTATACGCTTGGACCGTGTTGACAGATACGGAGGGGTGCTATTGGGGATCAATAAGTGCCACTCATTTTTTAGAATTGAGCTTCCACCTATTGGGGGGATCGAAGCTGTTGCTTGTCATGCAAACATCAGAGGCAAAGACCTTTGTATTGTCAGCTTGTATTGGCCTCCGAGAGCTGCGGTTAGCCGCAAGCAACTTGTTGACATGTGCTCACTCCTTCCTGAGCCACGATTGATCTTGGGAGACTTCAACTCTCACGGAACTGCCTGGGGGGAACAGTACGACGACAATCGTTCATCGATGATATATGACCTTTGTAACAGCTTCAATATGACCGTTTTGAATACTGGGGAAACAACACGTGTACCTAAACCTCCTGCTAACCCAAGTGCTCTTGACCTCTCGCTTTGCTCGAATTCACTATCGTTAGATTGCAAGTGGAATGTAATCCAGGACCCCAACGGTAGTGATCACTTGCCAATCAAAATTTCCATCACCATTGGTTCGAATTCTTCTGAATCTATAAACATGGCATATGACCTCACAAGACACATTGACTGGAAAAAATATGCGGACGCAATTGCTCTAGCCATCAATTCCAGAGATGGTTTACCTCCATTGGAGGAGTATAACTTCCTTTCTCGTTTGATATATGACAGCGCGGTTCGCGCTCAAACGAAACCCATCCCAGGCTCCACTTTTCGTCAAAGGCCTCCCAATCCATGGTGGGATAGCCAATGTTCCAAGCTTATCAGGATAAATCGAACGCATTTAAAGCTTTTCGGAAACGTGGAACCATTGAGAATTTTCAAACGTATTTGGACCTTGAAAATCAATTTAAAAACTTGATCAAAGGGAAAAAACGTGCTTGTTGGCGAAATTTCGTGGGAGGTTTGTCACTAGAAACGTCAATGAAAAAATTATGGAAAGTGGCTCGAAACATGAGAAATCGCTCTTCATCGAATGAAAGCGAAGAATATTCACATCGATGGATTTTTAATTTTGCACGGAAGGTTTGTCCCGATTCCGTTCCTGTGCAAAAAATTGTTCGAGATATACCACAAGATAGGTGCGATCTTGATTCCGAGTTTTCGATGGTAGAATTCTCTCTTGCTCTCCTTTCTTGTAACAATTCGGCTCCAGGAACGGATAGAATTAAGTTCAACTTGTTAAAAAACCTCCCTGATGTGGCGAAACATCGCTTGTTGAATTTATTCAATCGGTTTCTGGAGCATAATATTGTTCCAGATGATTGGAGACAAGTGCGAATTATAGCTATTCAAAAACCCGGAAAACCCGCGTCCGACTTCAATTCGTACCGTCCAATAGCAATGCTGTCTTGTATACGGAAATTGTTGGAGAAAATGATCTTGTTTCGCCTTGATCGATGGGTTGAAACGAATGGCCTACTCTCAGATACACAATATGGGTTCCGCAGGGGCAAGGGGACGAATGATTGTCTTGCGTTGCTTTCTTCAGAAATTCAAATGGCTTACGCCGAAAAAAAACAAATGGCTTCAGTATTCTTGGACATAAAGGGGGCCTTTGATTCTGTTTCAATAGAGGTTTTGTCAGACAAATTACACTCTCGGGGTCTGCCGCCTCTGTTGAATAATATGTTATATAACTTGCTTTGTGAGAAACAGTTGAACTTTTCTCACGGGGATTCGACAGTAAATCGGGTCTCCTACATGGGCCTCCCCCAGGGCTCATGTTTAAGCCCCCTTTTGTACAACTTCTATGTAAGCGACATCGACAATTGTCTTACACAAAATTGCAGCCTAAGACAACTTGCAGATGACGGAGTGGTGTCTGTCGTAGGATCAAACGAATCCGACCTGCAAGGACCCTTACAAGATACTTTGAACAATTTTTCAACCTGGGCCATTGGGCTAGGGATCGAATTCTCCACGGAGAAAACAGAGATGGTGGTTTTTTCTAGGAAGCATAGACCAGCAAAACCAAAGCTTCAACTTTTGGGTAAACCGATCACTCATGCTATGTCATTCAAGTATCTTGGGGTCTGGTTCGACTCCAAATGTACTTGGGGGGCCCATATTAGGTATCTGAGTAAAAAAAGCCAACTAAGAATAAACTTTCTCCGTACAATTACCGGCACCTGGTGGGGAGCCCATCCCGAAGATCTTATAATGTTGTATCGAACAACTATTCTCTCAGTGATGGAGTATGGCAGTTTCTGTTTTCAATCCGTTGCCAAAACACATCTCATTAAACTCGAGCGAATTCAGTATCTTTGTCTCCGTATTGCGTTGGGATGTATGCCCTCAACGCATACCATGAGTCTCGAGGTTTTGGCAGGCGTACTCCCACTAAAAGATCGCTTCAATTTATTATCGCTTCGGTTCCTCATCCGGTGTAAGGTTATGTATAGGTAACCCATTGGTGATCGGAAATTTTGAGCAGCTTATCGAGCTAAATTTTCATTCAGGATTCATGAGCTCATATCATGAATTCATCTCCATGCAGGTTGATCCTTCTTCGTATACTCCCAACCGTGTTTGTTTTCCTGACTACATCAATTCCTCTGTACATTTTGATCTGTTCATGAAGGAGAAAATCCATGGAATTCCAGATTATCATCGATCGGGGATCGTTCCTACGATCTTCAATGCAAAGTATGGGCGTGTCAATTGTGATAATATGTACTTTACTGATGGGTCCTCTATGAATGAGTCCACAGGATTTGGAGTGTTCAACGAAATTTTTAGCACCTCCCACAGTCTTCAGAATCCTTGCTCTGTGTATATTGCTGAATTGGCAGCAATACATTGGGCGCTGGACAGCGTCGCCTCACGACCTGTTGAACACTATTACATTGTAACGGATAGTCTTAGGTCTGTCGAAGCTATCCGTTCAGTGAGGCCGGAAAAGCACTCGCCGTACTTCCTTGAGAGAATACGAGAAAATTTGAGTGCTTTAACCAGACGCTGTTATGTCATTACCTTTGTCTGGGTCCCTTCACATTGCTCAATTCCGGGTAATGAGAGGGCTGACTCATTAGCAAAGGTAGGTGCAATTGAAGGCGATATTTATCAGCGTCAAATCGCTTTCAATGAATTTTATTCTTTAGTCCGTAAAAATACCATCGCTAGTTGGCAACGTAAGTGGAACGAAGATGAATTGGGTCGGTGGCTTCACTCGATTATCCCTAAGGTTAGCCTCAAACCATGGTTCAAAAGTCTGGACTTAAGTCGGGACTTTATTCGCACCTTCTCTCGACTCATGTCCAATCACTGTTCGTTAGACGCGCTACTCTTTCGTTTTAATCTTGCCGATGGCAATATCTGTGCTTGTGGCCAAGGTTACCACGACATCGAACACGTTGTTTGGTCGTGCGAGGAGTATCTTGTTGCCAGATCGAATTTAGAAAACTCTCTTCGGGCTAGAGGAAGGCAGCCCAATGTGCCGGTGAGAGATGTGTTGGCTCGGTTAGACCTTGATTACATGTCCCAAATATATGTCTTCCTAAAAGCTATCGATCTTCGTGTGTGATTGTCCTTATATCCTTATATTCTCCTTTTCCTTTTCCTTCGCGAGAAATCAAATCCCTTCTTACTAACAATAGAATAAGGTGAAATGTAAATACATGTTAGATATAAGATAGGCTTAAGAATTGAGTATGATGAATGTGAGTGCGAATGTGAGTGTGAACATTGTCAACATATCCTTATATCCCATCCTTTTCCTGAAACAAAATGTCACCCTTCTAAACTCAAGCAAGCCGCGAGTAATCGGTTCTCTACCTCATTAACATTAGAATTAATAAAAAATGTTTATGTATACTTGTAACTATACAGATAGGAGTTTGGCTCCTTTAAAATTATGTAACTGAGCCTGTAAAAATAAACGATTTAATAAAAAAAAAAAAAAAAAAACATGTTTTTTTAAAATTCTGGAAAAATAGATATGAATAGCCCATACAATTTCCAACAAGTTACCCAAAATGGGCACTTTTACAGGGAAAAAGCTCTTCGAACAACAAATTTTTCATGTGTTCGTTTGAAAAATTACTATCAATGTTTAATTCGTGACATTTGTATGTATAAATTATCGCAATTTACACTTTACTGCTAACTTTTTCCTATTTAGAAACATGTCAAACGCGAGAATTTAAAGACAAAAATGTAACGAGCAAAATATTATTTTTCCATACAATACAATACCCATACAATAATGCCCTAGATTCCAGAAACTATAAAAAAATAGAAAGTTGACGTCTTCGATGAAAGTTCATATTTTAGAAAGATCTAAAACTTTGTCGAATACATTATATTGCTATCTTGACTTTAAACAAAATTAGGATTAATTGTAATTTTTTCAAACAAGACATGAAAAAAATAGTTGGTAGAAAAACATTTTCCCTATAAAAGTGTTCATCTTTCGATGTATCGGTGACTTTTTGGAAATCGTAAGGCCTTTCATATAACTTTTTTTTGACGAATTTTAAAAAATAAGTTTTTAAGAGAAATGAATTTAAATTTTTAAAATATTTTTTTTAGAAGGCAGACTTATCTCATATCTTAACTAGGTGAACCTAGCCAGAATATTCACCTGCCTCGGGGTTTCTGAATGCCAAACGGGGATTAGGCTCTGCGGAATGTACGTATCTGCATGCTCCTGCTGTTTCAGTCCTTACCTCGGAATATTATTTTTATTTTTTTTTTGTTTTTTCTTCTGTGAAATTTTAATATTATATAATAAATAAATTTCCTACAATTCCTACTACAATCTTTCTGAGCGGTGGTTTCTGTTGCAGTTTTTTTTCTGGGGCGATTTGTTATGGTCACGGCGGGAGTTGCCTGAAAAAGATTTTTATTTTACATTCTATACTTCCTTGTTAAACGTAGTCCTACGTTAAGAATTCATTTGCATAAACATGAGCTCTTGATCACTCGACGAAATTAAATTCTGAAAATCGAATACAGTTCAATACACAACAGTGGAGTATGTCCTTGGGTAACATTCAAAAACAACCGAAACAACTTCAATATTCTTGATATATTGACGTATTCATATTCGTATAATCTTTCACATTTCTTCGTCCCGCCCAAAATTTGGTTTTTGTTATCAATACCTTCAAACATTCACGTTTTCTTACTATGAGCAAGTTCATGGGACCAATCACAGAACTGTTCATTGACTGATCTTCTATTCGATCTCGTTGAATTTACCTTTTACTGTAAAATTCCTAGTATTTCTAACAAAATCCATCATTATAATGTGAGATTATTTTCAGACACAATTCTCGATCAAGATTTTTCAACCACTTGAAAATAACATGTTTCTTCGTTACATGGAATAAATGTTTGATACAGAAAATATGATAGAATAAAGACAGCCCTAAATCGGACAATTCTTTCCTCGAGTTTTGCTCTTATCAACACAGTCGGCGATACATTTTTATTGGTATAGATAGTAGAAGATATAGGAGTGCGTTTCATCACCTGAAAATCCATTTCCAGTTTCGAACAAAGATCAATTTCGTTAGCGCAAACATCAAATGAACTAACAACGGTTGTCACGATGTAATTGTAGCACATATGGGAATTTAATTTTCCGAATTTTCCCTTTTTCTTTCAGAATTTTCCGAAAATTTTCAATTGTCATTTTTATATGTATAGATTATACCTATGCGTCTGCCGTCATGAGGTCACCGCATCAGTACATTTCATTAATGGTTGTGGATAGTTGAAAACCTCGGTCAAATGTCCCTGTCACCCTTACTCAAAGATCTTCTTCTTCTTCTTCAATGGCACTAACGTTCCTAGAGGAACTTCGCCGTCTCAACGTAGTATTACTTGCGTCATTTTTATTAGAACTTAGCCGATATTTCTATGCCAAATAACACGCCTTGAATGCATTCTGAGTGGCAAGCTCTACAATACGCGTGATCACAGTGCAAGTCGGAGGAAATTTCTTTGACGAAAAATTCCCCCGACCAGAACGGGAATCGAACCCGAACACCCGGCATGTTAGTTACGACGCTAACCACTCGGCCACGGGAGCACTGTCTAAAAAAACTCAAAGATCTATTTATTTTGAATCAGTTATGGAGAAGTTTCATGGAAACGAATATTTTTTTTGTCAAATATTGACAGTTGAGCTCTGCAAATCAAAAACAACGAAATAATATCAAACACACTCACAGTAACATGCCAAATTTGGTTCAGTTTGCTTGATTAGTTCTTGAATTATGTTTCAGTTGTATGGCAGTAACAGAGAGGGGGAGGTTTATGGCTGTAACAGAGAGGAGATCCTTGAAAATATTCCAAGGGGGGAGTAAGGGAAATTTGGAAAATGGAAATTTTGTTTTCGATGCCAAATGTTTTAAAAATGCATAAAAGGTCTGGTGTTATCTCGAAAAAAAAATTTTGACCGAAAATCGACTTTTTTGGACTAAGCCTGAGAGATCAAAACATCAAAACTTTGAGTGCTTTGAGACACCCCTAAATCATGTCCGCTCGAGCTGAAACTTTGCACAGGTTATTTTTTGGGCCAATAAACAAAATGTACATGGTCGGGTTTTGAAATTCGATGATGAATTTTTTTCCACACATCCATTGCCACCCTAATATAGATATATGAAGTTCGATTGTGTCGTTATAGACAACGAAATGTATGTAAAATAACTCTTATAATAGCTTCTGGGACAGGATTTTCACATTTTCACATTTTCACAGATGGAAGTTGGCAGACATCTACTCAAATGTATGAGGTGTTAAAAGAATATTTGTATAGTAATCTTTATTGCAATAGATTGTTAGGAAGTGTCCAAATATATTGGTGCGAAAATATTGTAAATCCGTCGAGAAATTATTTTCAATTTTATTATATTTTAATTTAATTATGAATTCTTTGAAGAAAAGTATCGAAACCCCCCAAAAACTACTATCTTCAATATCTTTGTATTTCAAGTGTTACTTGATTCTACCAAGTGAATAATGTGATGGCACTGTTTATTGGAAAAGTTTTTGAATAGAAATATTAGAACTGTGCTGTACAACGCTACTTTTTGAAAAAGAGGATACAAGAAGAAACAATGATCTGTTAACGAGATAATTCTGAAACGTGTCGTGAAGCGTGAGAAATCCAATACTTTGTTTACCTCTTCTTGCCAAGCATTTGGGTCAGTTAATTTTGATCACGGATGTCCCTGGTGAGATCGAATGACAGTCTGTCAACATCTTCAGCCAATAAAGCCCACTGATTCGGCTACCGAACGAAGAAGACCCAGCATTGAGCTGCGCGATGACGGTCCCAGCGTTTATTTATAAAATTATGGTTTCCGTTTCAAGAAACTATTCGGCAAACAAATAAAATTGGGTTAGCAATAAAAAACCCAACAAAGTTCACATCCCCATCAGGCGACAGGAAAATATTTGGCAAACATTCTCCCGTAGGCTTCGACGCGGAAACCCTCCGAGAGGCCGAAACTTGGTCACAAACTGCCATAAAATATGTTGCTAATAGAGAGTGAACCATTTCGGGTACATCAGAGGCAAAAGTTTTCAGTTGTTTTTTTTTTCTTCTTGTGTCGGTATTTTCACTTGTGTTTCCAGCATCAGTTCATGATGTATCGTCAGCATCATCATCAGCATCACCATTATCATCCCCGACGTGGTGCGTGTGAGCTATGGGACTGTTGATGTGGAGTTGATGCCAAACCATAAACCAGGCACCAGTCCGATTTTGGGGTCAGAGAAATGAGAGTATGGCGTCGGGATGGTGAACACCAAAATGCGAGAAAAGATACAGAGGGAAATCAAAGCGTCTGCCAAAAATCGGTCTAGGGAGAAAACAAAATGCAATTAGTTGTGTTTTGTTTTATGTTTTTTAAGGGGATATTCTAGTGTAGAGACACGAATTTCGGACGTTTTTTCGAACTCCGTAAAAATAAAACAAAGAATATTTTTACTATCCATTATATCATTATTCGTTTATCTATCTTTCAACAATAAAACAAAAATAGGACGGAAAAAATATATTCATAATTAGAATAGTTACATGCTGGTGAAGTGAGGGTGTTCAAAAAAAAGTTGTGCCATGGCGTACACGATTCCAGTCCTTCTGGTTATCTGAAACAAAAAAATCGAACAGATTCTGAATCAGTAAAGATGTCGCTATGGCATGAACCTCGGACAAGTCAAAAACATGGGTTTTAACAAAATGGCGGCCGTTTGAAAACAAAAATGCTGTTTAAAACGTTTTTTTTTTGCGTTTACCGATTTTTTAAAAATAGTAAAATTAAAAAGTTATAATTCATGCGATAGAGAGATGTATGCAGATTATTTTCATATAAATTTGACATAAATCGGTTCAGTAGAACTTGAGATATCGTGTACGCCAGTTAGAAAAAAACTAGTTCCGAGAGAAACGCGTTTGAAGTTCATTGTGATGGCCGTAACAGGTTAGATACCACATCACTAAGATGGCTCTAACTAGGTAAATAATAGGATTTTCGATAAGTCCTTTCTAGAGTATATTCTTGAATGCCTAAACTACAGAAATATGGTAAAAAAAAAATTTCGATTTTTTCAGATTTCTAGACTAGAATACCCCCTTAAGACGAGTTTCCGGTCGCTGGGCGCGATGCTGTTGTTTGGAAATGTTCAACACTCACGGGTGAAGGTCGAAAGATATCACTCTTCTAATGAACTCCTAATTATTGATTGTTTTGAGGCTTCATCCCGCATGTGTGGAACCAAAGGTGTAAAGGCTGGACATTATGACCATTAGCTATTGGCCACGCAGATGAGTTATGATGGATAATGCTGGGACTGTCGTCTCGTGTTCGCTTGGGTGAGATATTTAAATTAAGTCGGCTGACCGAGTCGTGCTTATACGCTCAATTAGCACTCGCTGCGCAGAGTGTTCCCGACAATGTTGCTCCTCCTTTCTGACCGACTTAACATCATGATTCGAGAGGGCACCACTGTCTCTTATTGTGGTGCAGTTTTGCAATTATCGGACACCCCACGGAGGAGTGTTATTAGTTTGCGGAGTCAAGTTTGTTTGCTGGATCTGCTTGGAAGATTACGACATACAAGTGGATGTTCAATACAGCACAAATTGGAGCATTTATTTTCAAGATATGATTTTGTTCAGTGTAAATTGCCCTGATTTTGACCGAGACAACAGAAATAATTGCTTAATTTCTGTCAATACTCGACTTACTCCGATGGGTGATTCAGCGAGCATCTCTACGCATGTATATCAATGTATGCGCTCGAGTGGAAAATGGCTCAACAATTGAACCAAGCGATTCCTTCTACCTATTTGCTCTTTTGCTCGATTCGTTCAAGTCGCAGTCAAGACTTCGTTACGACTTCTGAAGAGACTCGGCAAGGCAACGGCAGGCTGGTCGATTAAACTGCTACGAAGTATGTTCATACTAATCAATTAAGATAATTGCAATTCCATAAGGCAGCCGACCGCACAGACACACATGCTGGGGAAGGAAAATGCACAGACAGAATGTCGGTCGTTTACGAAACGATACCGCACCCGTTTTCAAGCGGTTGTACACTTTTCATCGTCTGCACCATGAACCACCCACTAACAAACGTTGTTGCTCCATGGGGAGAATTAAAGCCTTGCAGCTATAATAATGATAATAAATGTAATAGTTTACATTAATCACTTTACTGGCCGGGTAATTGATTTGTTGTTGAGAGATCATTTCATTTCCATGTGTGTTCCAAGTGGAGCTCGATGGCCATCATTTCCGTTGCTGTCGAATTCTCGATTATCTTCAACTCTTAACAGTCGAAATATATTATTCCCTAAATCTGTGGAGCTTGCCGGTACTAATTAAAAGTCCTTCGCTGAGACTTCCACTCTGGCCGCACTCGACCACTGCGAGCACTCCTCTTCCGGAAAATGAGTTTTTCTTTTCCGTTCCACTTCCTTTCACGTAATCATGCCTCTGGCGAGCCGCCGGAGTTCAGCGGGCGGGAAAGCGACCGAAATTTAATAATTCAAAAAACGAAAATTTATTCACTCTCCACCGTTGGCATTTAATTTATGCCACCAGGCAACTCCTCGCGCTTCCCGCGTTTTCCCGCTCAGTAAACCCACCGCCAAGAAGCGTAACCCACTTCGCCAATCTGTTGGTTTGGTTTGCTGGCTTCAGGACGAAGAAGCGAAACGAGCGAAAACCGATTTTTCGGCCAGCACCAGCTCCGTCGTCGAAGGCTGCTAATGAAAAGTGCTCTAAAAAGATTTAGAGACACAATTGAATTAAGGAGCGCTAAGGCGGAACCCATTTACCGCATCTTCTCTCGGGGGGTTTCCCTAGGCTCTGGTAGAACTGTTGATGAGGCTGACGATCGGGTTGGGGAGGGGTAAATCAGAAGCAGACGTGGATGGGGGACCAGCGGAAATTACTTCACGGTGGTATCAATGGTGTACCAGCTAAATCGCTGCGATGCCTAGGAGTAATCCTTTAGATGAATTTCTGGGATTGACAGGGTAAACTCAATCTAACAGGAAATGTGTTTGATTTAGGGTTTATAAAATTTTTCAAAACAAAAACTTATCTTGAAATTCATTGGATATGGTTCACTTTAATTATTACGATTGGTCTGGTTGAAATGCATATTAAAATCTCTTTACGACACCACAATAGATACTTCAGAGGTCCTCAAAAAATTTCCTATAAAAGTGGTACTGGTAAATGAATAACGGATTTCGCTAGATGAATATAATTTTTAATAATGTTAATGATAATGAATAGATGAAAAAAACAAAATTCATGAAGTTTATAAATTCATACTCTTCATTCCTAAGTTTAGTTTCCGCTCGTAAATGTTCGAGGGCGATGTTAACGCAATCATGGAATACATTTATTTATACATTATTTTCATACACTTTTTTCTTTGTTTTGAGAAAAAATGTGTACAAAGCTTTCAAGTTACATTTTGAATAGCTCAAAACCACTCCTTAGATTCTTAAGAACTCAAGTTTATAGCTGAAATTTTGATCTACCTGGAGGGAAAGAGAAATTTCAAAACAAAATATTATTTTTTTTTGACAACTATTAGTGCATTTTTACAATCCCATCTAGTTTAAGAATAAACGTATTAGAATTATGCGATATTCAAAAGTTATTCGTGTTTATCAAATAACAGCAACAATAAGTTTTGACGTAGAACTACGTCTTTCATTAAGGGTAACAAATCAGAAAATATGTCACGTTTTTATGAAATAAAGTTAACGTTATTAACTATTTTTGGCGTGAACGGATTTTGGCGATTCACATACTAAAGGGTGTGTCACATCAAATTGCATCACGGAAAAAACGCTGTAGAAATTTAATTTTTAGGAATTATATCTTCAGCTTTCGCCTATAATCAGATAAGAGTGTATAGATCACGTTGGCCATGCTTCACTGCCAATTTTTCGTAAATTTGGAAAAATGTCGTCGAACGAAAAAGAGCGTCGTGAATTAATCCTGTGCACTCATTTCGAGAATCCGGAGTTGTCACATCGGCACATCGGTAAGATGCTGTGAATCGTCCAATCCACGGTCAGCAGAGTACTAAAACGATACTTCGAGAACCTAACCATCGACCGGAAGGTGAAGAACGGCAAAAATGGATGCTCCGTCAGTGAAAAAGATCACAAGCGCGTAGTTAAGCAGTTTATACGTGATCCGAGAAGTTCGGTCCGGGATGTCGCCAATAAGCTGAATTTGTCAAGTTCATTCGTCCAGCGGACCAAGCAGCGGGAGGGCCTGCGTACATAAAAAGTTCAGAAGGCTCCTAACCGCGACGAAAGGCAAAACATGGTAGGGAAGACGCGAGCCCGGAAGCTGTACACCGAAATGCTGACGAAGCCGCATTGCCTGGTAATGGACGACGAAACCTACGTCAAAGCGGACTTTCGTCAGCTGCCGGGCCTGTTGTTTTTCTCCGCAGAGGACAAATTCAGAGTTCCGGAGGAGATTCGCAAGCAGAAACTATTCAAGTTTGCCAAAAAGTACATGGTGTGGCAAGCGATCTGCTCTTACGGAAAGCGGAGCGCCCCCTTCGTGATGACCGGCACGGTAAACGGGCAGGTTTACCTTAAGGAGTGCCTACAGAAGCACTTACTACCACTATTGAAGCAGCACGAGGGCCCGACCATCTTCTGGCCGGATCTCGCTTCGTGCCACTATTCAAAGGACATGTTGGATTGGTACGAAGCCAACGGAGTCACCTTCGTGCTAAAGGAAATGAACCCGCCCAACGCGCCGGAGCTTCGCCCAATAGAGAAATATTGGGCGATTATGAAGCAGGCCCTCCGGAAGAACCCAAAAGCTGGCAAATCGGAGGCGGACTTCAAGAGAAAATGGATTTCTGTTCAAAAAAACTACAACCTGACGTTGTACAGAACCTTATGGCCGGGTAAAGAGGAAGGTGCGAGCATACGGGCTTGGGCTCGAAGTATGAATAAAAAGAAAATGCCAAAAGTTGTTTAATAGTTTTTATTTTACTGTCTAAAATTTTCAAAAGGATCGGTCTACTGGGCGAATTTCTACAGCGGTTTTTCCGTGATGCAATTTGATGTGACACACCCTTTAAACGAATCGAAAATTCCGTAATATTTGTTTAATATGCTATACAGTAGAATCCCCTGGTTTGTAAATGGTTAAAATTCATGAAAACTTGAGGCGTTTCCATTTTCTCATACATTTGTTGTGTTCATTTGTGTGCTTTCCCGAACAGACCTGTCAATAACGAGCAACTTATCGACGACCAACGGAGGGGAAATCGTAGGATTCAAAGTCCCCATGAACAAAGGAAAAGTAGAAGAATGAAGGGGAATACTTGCCTAGAGTATAAACAGTGGATCTCGCTGAGGCAAACTTTCATTCGGCATCGGACTGTTGAGCAATCTAGTTCACTTTGCTTTCGCTGCGCTTCAATCTAAGATTGGACCCCACCAGTGGTAATCCAACTTGGATATCGTCGTTTGGTTTTTCTGTTCGTTTTTCGCGTTATTCGTATCGTGTGTTTTTCTTTCCGCGTCATAAATTGGACGCTTCGCGTAGTGTATGATGAGCAAGAAGAAGAGGAAGGCAGGCACGAGCCCTGCAAAAAAACGAACCCATTGCCAGGGGCAATAATATTTCGAGGCAAGCGTCACCCAATGATGCACGCGATGTTGGTGCAGTGAAAAGTGCTCGCACTGAACCGAGACTTCGCGAGTGTGACACCGCATCGAACAACAGCCAAGTAGGCGATTTCGACGCGTCGGTCGAAAATGTAAACGCCGTTACCCAGGCAGCAACCAAAATCAAGCTCCCCCCGCTGGTGGTGAAGGCGGTCGCTCTTGACAAACTCATCAGCGAATTCGCATCGATGGGTGTTACAGCAGAGTACAAGCTGTGTGGCATAATTCAGACTTTTTCCAAGCAGTTAACATTGTTTGTTTTCCGTCATCATAAGGGCTTCGTTGGTGCCTTTGAGAATGCATCAAGACATTAAACTGACGTTATGGCGAAGCAGGCGTTAATGTTGCGCGTCAAAAAAATATTTGGGGAATTCCAAGCATCTTGAATGTCTTACTGGAATGTTATAAGTTATTTGGGTTCGCGTGCCAGTTGCAAAACTGCCTTCAGCTAGGATTGCATTAGCGCTATGAAGCATTGCTACTGTTTCCGAGGTTGTTATTAACAAAAAGAGTTTATTTCGCTTGTTTAGTCACTGAGAAAGTAAATGTCGTTCTGGAATTTTGTATGTGGTTTCGCTTGCCAGTAGCAAAACTTCCTCCACTAAGGGTGATAGCATGAGAGCATGAGAAAGAAATACAACTTTTTTTTCGAGGCCAGTAATATTAACAGAAGCGTTTCTTTTGAGAATAGCGCAAAATGATGAGAAGTGTTTTATATTCCTAGTAGTTTCAAGCCACCAATGTATGGCTCTGTATGCATGCTATGGCGAACGCTTGTTTGGCGCTTGGTTTACGTTGTACGAATGATGTCAAGAGGCGCGATTCCTTTAAGGAAATACTAAACAACATGTAGCATGATATTTGATATTTGCAAGTGTTGTCATTGTTGTTGTTTCCATGCGGTGCCAAAGATATATTGATGTAGTTATGAGATGTGGAATAATGGTGCTGGTGCAACATGTATATAATCGACTCTAGCCGAGTCTATGTCAAAAAAAAGGCAAAAAAAAGAAAAGCGTTCGAGATAAATTTTCATTGCATTGACATGAAATAAATTGCGACTTACGATCAGCTAGTGTATTGTTTTTGCGAGGGCAAGCATAAATCATCAAATCAATTATCGTCAACAAATTTCTAGAATGAAAAAACATTTTCAGAGATTATTCTACTAAGCAGTTGTTTTTCTAAAATTTCACAGCATTATAGATTAATATCCGAAGGTATAAATAAGCGACTTATATAGAAAAACAGCGTAGTTTCTACGTCAACAATGCGGTCGTATCTTAGACACAACCTCCTATAATTTTTTTTTGGAATGTGCGACAATTATTTCACAACTCTTTCTTTTATAGCACGAAAATTGTACGAATAGTTGTCAGAATATAGAATACAGTGGTTGATACAACATTTCGTATATGTTCATTTTATTTAGATTTCTTTGACGTGGGACTACGTCTAACTGGAATATATGGGGGGTAAAATGAAAACCTAAACACAGAACATGCAGGAAAAAATGAAGGAAGGAAGGTATTGAATTAGAGAGACTTTAAACTCTGAGAGTTCATTCGTCTCTTAGGAAAAAATGAACGATTTCTAATGCTTATAACTCGAACATTTCTTACTGGGTCGTAAAGATGTTTGCATCAATTGATAAGGAATATTTCTACGCATCTATCGGAATTGATAAAACGTTATTTTTCATTAGATAAACAATTGAATAACTGTAAAATGTTAAGCGTTATCTAAACGCCTTAACTGCCACGTTTTGATTGGCCCGATTTACGGTTTCCCCAACACAGCCATCAAAACCAATCATCCTTGGGGAAATCGGCATTGCAAACACATGAAAGTAAGGGGGCTTTTGTTCTCACCGAAATGTGTTCCCTAACATAGACTTCAAAACCATGCAGCGTTGGAGAAATCGGCATTGCAAATACATGCAAGTCGGTGGTATTTTTGTCTTCACTTCAAATCCATGGAGTGTGGGGAAATTGACATTGGAAATTAATGCAGTCGGGGGTATTTTTTGTTCCGAACGAAAAGTGTTCCCCCAAAACAGACTTCAGAACCAAGGTGTCTGGGGAAATTGTCATTACAAATTCATGCAAATCGGGGGTTCCGACTGAAATGTGTTTCCCTAACAAAGATTCTAAATCCAAGGAGCGGGAATCGACTTTGCAAAAGAATGCAAACTGCGAGTACTTTTGTGCTCGCTTGCAGTTGGGCAGACAGGAATATGTTTCCCTAACACGGTCTTCTAAACTTCATACCAAAACATCATTAAGGACTGTTATTAAATTTACCTGTTACGAAGAAAATAATCTATCACAATGCATGAAATGACCTTACATGGCATTTGTGCAATCTTTTTGCTTACAAAGCAAATATATTTAATTCAATTGAATTCGGGAGCTGTTTCATTCACTCAAAAATTTAATCAATACAAACAAATGTAAGGAATCATTTGCTAAGGTAGTTCCATGTCAACCTTGCAGTTATATCATAGATAGAACCCACCCATTTTTTCGTCGTGGGGCTATGTCTAACCGGAATATATGGGTAAAATGGGAAACTAAACACATAACATTCAGAAAAAAATGAAAGATTTTAAATGCTTATAACTCGAACATTTCTTAATAGATCGGAAAAATGTTTGCATCAATTGATAGGAAATATTTGTACGCATCAATCACAATCAATAAAATTTTCTCGCCCTAATTGCCCCGTATTGATTGGACCGATTTACAGTTTCCCCAACACAGCCATCAAAACCAAGGTATCTGGGGAAATTGGCATTGCAAATCTATGCAAATTGGGGCAACTTTTGTTCCTATCAGAAAGTGTTCCCTAACACAGCCATCAAAACTATGATGCTTACATTACATGGCGTTTGTTCAAATTGTTTAGTTACGCAGCAAATATGTTGAATTCAACGCCTTTCTCCCCAAGGGAGAAAGGATCGGCTATATCTACCGGACACGAAGTGCCTCACGAACATTCTTTCCGTGGACACCGACTGGACAACATCGTTGCTGGATGAGCTGGACGGCGAGGGATCGAGTGCCTTTCTCAAGGCAATGAGGGTGGAGGTGTAGTGCTGGAGTAGAGTAAAATTTTCCAAGGGTCTTTCTTATGGCTAGAGACGAATGAACTGAAAAAGTTTAAAGTCTCTATAATACAAAACCTTCCTTCCTTCCTTCCTCACGATGTACAACTTCTTCACTCCTTGGTGGAGCTGGTAGTACGAACAAAGCATGGACTCTTGAATCGAAGGAGCGAATATTCTATCACATACATTTAAACAGACCGCTAGGATGTGATGAAATCGTAAAAGTGATGGAATATTATGTCTTATACAGGGTTTTCCAACTTTAAATTCCGACAGTAAATTGAAATAAAACACACTTAGCATTCGAATTTCGATGAAACTTTTATTTCAAATTAAAGTTTGGTTTATGCCATTATGTGTGAAATACAACATCATTCAAATGTCCACCTAGGGCTTCCTCGCACACCTTGATCCGGAATAGGTAATTTTCGATGACTTTTCGGCACATATGGGGTGGTATCTCGGTCATAACTTCACGAATGTTGTCATCAAATGTTCAAGAGTTTGCGGAGAGTTGGCATAGACACGGTCTTTCGCATAACCCCACAAAAAAAAGTCTAGCGGGTTCAAATCGCATGATCTGGACGGCCAATTGGCATCACCAAAACGCGAAATTATGCGTCCCTCAAATTTCGTTCGCAATATGGCCATGTTCGGTCGTGTTGTGTGGCACGTGGCGCCGTCCTGCTGAAACCACATGTCATCCGTATCCATATCTTCAATTTGTGGCAAAAAAATCGGTTAACATGCGGCCATAGCGCTCACCATTCACAGTTACCGTCTCGCCTCATTTTCAAAGAATTACGGCCCGATGACTCCACCAGACCATAATGCGCACCAAACAGTGACTTTTGGCGGATGCAATGGCCTCTCAACAATCACGTGTGGATTTTCTGAGCCCCATATACGGAAATTTTGGGTGTTCACATAGCCACCGAGCTCGAAATGTGCCTCATCGCTGAAGAAAATTTGATGCGAAAATTCAGCATTTTGCTGCTGTTGTTCGTTCACCCAATCGACGTATGCCCGACGCATTCCATGGTCACCACGCTCTAATTTTTGTACCAGTTGGACTTTATATGGATGTAGGTGCAAGTCCAAATGCAAAATTCGCCACAATGATGTGTTTGACAAGCCCAATTGCTGAGCACGCCGTGGAATCGAAATATTCGGGTCATCCTCCACACTGGCAGCAACAGCAGCAATATTTTCGGCCGAACGCACATTATGATGATGCACTGGTTTCACAATATCCGCTACGGATCCAGTTTGTTCGAATTTCATCATTTTTATAGTATAATTTAACAAAATTAACACGTTGTGCGATGCTAAAACGATCCATATTGTAAAATGGCAGTCATTCAACTAAGGATATGACGCTTTGGTTGACAGCTATTTCAAACGGTTGTCAGCGCAGGGCTGTATACCTTCGGAAGCCCGAAATGGAAAACCCTGTACATTTGAGCAGACTGCAACGCGATGAGCTGCTACTGCGATGTTCTCTCGAAGCCGAGAGTTAGCTTGACTAATTGACCATGTCAAGGTTAGTGGCGAATAAACCGTAAAATTTCAAATCTTTTATAATTCACCACTTGTGTAATGAAATACAGTGAATAAAAAAATGTCCATACAGTTGTTATTCTAATAAAAAAAATAGTCAATATACATTTTCATTTCATTTCATTTATTCATTATTACTTATAGCGTAAGGACAATCCTTTTCAGTTGCTACAATAAGTTTAACTGAGCTTAAATTCAACGTTTCTGCGATATTCAAAGACTTTTATAATTATAGTTCAATGTTATAGAGTAAATAGTTTCATTGCTGATTCCTTGCAATCTAGATTCTACTATGTATAAGCATCATGAAACACACGAATGAGCTGCCATTAACAGTAGGAAAGCAACGCCTTTTTTACGAGGGTCACTATTTATATTTCGGGAATAGGAACAAAAACAAATAGTTAAGCTGCGAATATATTTTTATTGTTTTTCAAAGTACTCGCCACGATGATCGATTCACTTTTGCATGCGCTTAAACCAATTTTCAAAGCATTTATTCCAATCGACACGAGCCTTTTTTTTGAGCGATTGTCAAATTATGTGGGATCCAACGTGAACATAATTTTCGCACAACTAAGTGTTCATGTAAAATCGCATATATGCTGGTGGAACTAATGCTTAGGGATGCCTCAATCTCACAATGACGATCTTGCTTAATCATTTCGTGCACAGCATCGATGTTTTCTGGCACTACAGTCGATTTTGGACGACCTTCACGAAACTCGTCGGACAGCGAACTACGCCCACGATTGAATTCACTATATCAGCGATACACAGTGGTTTTTGATGGAGCTTCATCGCCAAAAGTCAAATTAAGTTGATTGACGCACTCTTGTTGTGATAATCCACGTCGAAAGTCGTAAAAAATCATCACACGAACATGTTCACGATTCAGTTCCATTTTTTTGCCGAGACCAAACTTTTAACTAACTATAAAATAAACAAATAGCGCCCGTATGACAAAATGTTCTGAGTACGTATATCGTCAAAAATGTCAAACTTTACGATGGAACCGTCAGATGGACTCACATGACATCAGTGTTGCCAATTCCCGAAATATAAATAGTGACCCTCGTATCAATTGCAGAATGAACATCGTCAGGTACCTTTAGAAAAGCACTTGTGGTGCTATGACCAATGCGAAACCCAGATTGATTCGGTGATAACAAACTATGTGCACAAATAAAATTGTTCATTTGAGCGTTCAAATTTTTTTCAAATACTTTGGAAAGTGCGCTCAAGATACTGATTGGTCGCAGATTGCTAACATCATTACATTTAGGTTTTTTTCGAATTTTTATATATATTTATTAAATTAGTAACACTGTTACGTAATTGTTTCTACCGGACACGATTTTCAGAGGTGCGGTTCGATACCCACATTGATTGATTGAGCTCAGGTATACAATAGCGCACAAGAATAAAAGTGTGATATAATTTAACCAGTATATCATTAACTAAATCAACTGCAATATCTGGATCATCAATGCTCTCAAATGAAGGCCAGTTAACTAAATCAACTGCATTCAAAAGTTCGCTCATATTTACATTTTTATAATCACGGTAAAAATAAACCTCCGATACTGGAACGCGAGACGTTTCAAGCGGCGCAAAGATAATATCATGGTTTGAAAACACTGGAGCAGATACCTGATGACAGGTACCCACGAAATTTTAATTGGATGAGAAAATCAAGTCAGTCATTCAACAGAAACTTCTTTGCTATTTCATTTTGAAGTGAAACATTTCCTTAAGCATACGCATATTTGAATTGAGGCCCACGATCAGTTTGCGGACTGCAACTGGGATTTTATTGTTGAAACGGACATTTTTTTTAAATGATGGTTAAAAACATTATATAACTGGAATAATTTGAAAAACATTTGAAGATTTTATCGTTTTTTCAGGCCATGAGTTGAAGAAAACTTTTTGTACCAAAAATTGTGTACAAAATCTGGTCCTCGCACAGTTCAATTCCAGGCAAATCTGATGGCTTCGTTGATATAATTGGCGATTACCACAATGGCACGCATTGATTCATGTCCGTTTCCATATTATTCTTCTTCTGCCAGCCACACCCAGTTACTCTGGTGTTGAATAGAGTTGTCCCATAAGCTTCACCAAAACTTGGTAAGTGGGTAAGGCTCTTCCACTGGATCCGGTGGCGGTGCAATCGATTCCCGCCCTTCACTTGATTCGTTGACGTTGGCGGCCTGTTAATGTGAGCGACTGACGTCGTCCAATCGCTGCATAATTTCCAGTGTGCAGCATTGCCATTGTGATTAGGGATTGCATTACCGTGCCAAAATTTCAATAACCGGTTATTCGGCAATGAAAATTTCATTACCGGTACAACCGGTAAATTACCAGTAAAACCGGTAAAATACCGGTTTTACTAAAAAAATACTTTGAATACTTTTAGTAAAAAATACTTTGAAATTTACCAATCAAACAACAGATGGTCGATCCAATGCTAAGATGAATCACAATGATCATTTTTGATTGATTGGATTGATCGAAAAGTCTTTTTAATCGTTCCCCCTAATAATTTCGACATCCTTATCGAACACAACGTATCCATGTACATGTAAAATCGGTATTTGCCTAAAATGCAACTAAAAAAATACTATGACTCTGACCGAAAAAAGGTAGGCGCACCGAACCGTAGGCTGCCGGATTAAAAATGACACTTTCCGACACATTTATTATGTAGAATGGTTGGATTGTCGCATAGTATATCTTTGATGGAAAGAATGTGATCCGCGTGCGTAAATGACACAAGCATATCTCGCTTGCTCTAAACATTTCTTTAGGGGAATTTCGGCTGAACACTTTCCCTGTGTATGAATTATATTAAAGATGACTTACTTTTAAGCCTAGTTCGCAAATCAATACGTATATGAAAAGGCATTCTTTTATGTAGCTTATTTGAGGGTTGAAACTTTTCCACTTTAGCGATGATGAACTAGTTCGATTCGCATTTTATTTTCCGGCAATAACGATCGACAAATTATGAACCAAATCGATTTGTTAGAGCATTTTTCCGTCCTCAAACCCGCAGGATATCATAAATCAATTTTCTTCACCTAAACGCTAGCGGCAATTAGATTCTGCCAATTTATCACATTTATGTCCCTCATTAGAGCCGAAAGCCGTTGTCGCATTGTGTGGCGTTCTAAAATTCCTCCGCAAATTTTCTTTGCCTACTCACCCTCTCTCATTACCTCAACCCGGAGGACTCGGCTCGGCTCCATATCAGAGCATTACGGCGCATTTGACATTCAGCTTTCCATCATTATCATTACTGCGAGCGAGACAGTGTGAAAGAGAGAGAGAGAGAGAGAGAGAGAGAGAGAGAGAGAGAGAGAGTCAAGGAAATTCAACCAACCGCTACGAAAGTGTCCTGTCACTTTCCACTTCGCCCGCAACGGTGGAAAAACTTCTGCTGTGTCTGTTTGTTATTATGGATGATTTTTCAACGCCATTAGATTGATGACATAATCCTGTTTTTGTGTATCTTTGAAAAATCGCTTCCCTCCCAGCCGAGAGCTACAGCAAAAAGGAAGCGCATTTTCCTGTCATCAGTGATGAAAATTTCCCCACAAGCTGTCAGCTTTTTGTGTCTGCCATGCCATGTGCTTTTCAAGCGGTGTGAACGAGCGAACCTCTTTTTTTTTCCTCGTTCGACAGACTGAGTATGTATGCAAGTAATAGATGACATTTTTAATAACAATTTTTCGTGAACTCGCGATTACATCAAACATCGATCAGCCTCACGCCAGAAAAGCGCCATTGTATTCAAAATTTCCAACAAACCAGCCTTTCAGGCCGGGAGTGCTGAATCATATTTCGCTTCGCGCTATTACTCATCAATTGATTCTTTTCGGGGGGCAAAATTTTACCCTAATTCCCACAGCAACAGCATCAAAACACTCCGTTTTTTGTTTTGCGCGGCTTCCAAGCGGAGGAGTGAAAAAAGACAACAAGCCGTTGGTATCCACGAAAAACGAGGCTGTATCCAGCAGCGAATGCTCGAAATGTAATAAATTTAAATTTTCCTCCCCCTTCCTGCCGAAGTGTTTTTTCGCTGTTTTGTTGTTGTTTCTTCACAATGCACCCGTGGCCCCGTGATGGCGAGAGTTTGCCGAGGTTTTCTGCACGCCCGCCGCTGAAAACCAGAAGGTGTACGAAATGTCATCTTTTATCTTTCGCGAGCGTGATTTGATAGGGGGAAGGAAACAACAGCTACAACATGCATTACATGGCAGAACAAAAATTAAAGTGAGGTAAAAAGAACTACACCAAACGGCGATATGCAGCGGGACGACTCGGGATGGCTCGAGAGCATGCAAACTCGTCGGTGGCGCACGGGATCCACCAACAAACTGGGGGCCATCCTCCTCCTGGGAGTGCAGAGTGCGTGCCAAGTGCGCCGCTCCGTATGCTGTTATCAATAGAGGCGAGAAAGACAGATACGTGTTTTAATTTATTGGCCCCAGCGAAAGTAAGGTTTCGTGTAGTTGCCCCTCCGGAAAGTGTGAAGTTGTTCAGCACGTCATAATAAATTAATTGGAATGGATATGATCAGAGCTTACGCCGGGTGTTGAATTGCAACGCGGGCTTTTATCGGATACATTCGAGAGCTATCAAAACGACCGGGAAAGGATATTTCCGGAGTTTCTCCGGATTGTATGTTAGCTGTTATCTCGATGGAGAAGTGGTTAAATTCAACGGACAGATTTGAGGCGTGTAATCTTGGAAGCCGTTCCATGTTTCAAACCGAATATGCGGGAGCGGGATACCATGCCAAGCCACGGTCGATATGTGTCGTTTTAACGTAGGACTACTTTCAATAGGAAGTAAACGGGTGGAAATTTCAAAGCTTAAGATTGTATGTTATGAAAAATTAAAGATTTAGATCACTTATAACTAAAGTATATTTTAATAGATGATTGCGTCTACTGAAAATATTTTTTTCTAAAATTCTTTGATCAATGAATGTAAAAATCTAAGGATGATCTAATAGAACATTCCACGTTCTGATTAGGGATGAGCCATGCCATTCTCCCAACGCAGACGTCTGAATAAGGCACTAAATTGAATTCTTTGTCACGAGCTTCGGAATGTTTCATAATTCATTGAAATAAAATTTGAGGAACTGCCACCTATTATGGTCGAGTATGTCACTCTGAGGAAACTATTAAATTATCTATTGGAACCATATATTATCACGATGATCAAAATGTCGCGAGTTGGAACAAAAAAATAGTTGTCCAAGATAAAGCCAAAGTGAGAAAGTGTATTAATGCATTGAATGCTAAATAGTACACACACGACCGTGCGGCAGAGCTGAAGATCTCGTTCCAAGTTGTTGTCAATCGAGAACTCTATTGGACCAAAACGATGGTACTTAGTGTTTCAACTGTGCATATATCGGACACGAAAGACTAATTTGTCATATGCAGACAGGGTATACATGAATTGACAGGAAAGAATCTATATACAGGTCGGACTCGATTATATATAATCGCAATTTCACGTTCAACGGTCATTTTCGAATCCAATACATAATCGAATCACAAAAAAGCTATTTTTTTATTGATGTTTGACATTCATACATTAATGAAAAAAATGTTTTCTTGAGATTCGATTATGTATAGGATTTGAGAATAAATGTTGAAAAAAATGGTCGACTATATATAATCGAGTCCGACCTGTATATTAAAATGGATTTCTGTCTGTCGGTCTATCTGAATCTTATGGACTCGGAAACTACTGATCCGATCGACATGAAAATTGGTATGTAGGGGTTTTTGGGGTCGGGAAAGGTTCTTATGATAGTTTGAGCCCTCTCTAAGGGGCGGCTGCCATACAAATGAAAGCCAAATTTCTGTATAATTGGAAAACTTATCAAGCAAATGGAGCCAAATTTGGCATGCGAAGGTTTTAGGGGACACGAAATTTTTTTCTGGTGAATAGACACTCCTCCTCTCCTTCAGAGGGTGGGGGGGGGAGGTGGTGTGGTGGTTTGTTAGACTTTTAGATGGGGAGGAGGAATAGTTGCAAATGATACGTAACTGGATTGCAAAGATTTTGAATGATAAAAAACCAAACAAATTTATGTATTTCAATTGCAAGCAGAAGCTGTTCACTGTTGGCTTATTGAACCCCAGCCTCAGTCAGCAATTTCCTTATTCTTATTTAAAGGATGTATCACGTTGTTTTCTGTCAATCCAAAGGCCAGACGATGGATATCGGTAATAAGGATCTAATAGAAACGGTTTTCGAGCAGATAACGGACAAACTCCCGCTCCTTGTCCGGAGTAAATAGTTTTGATCCCAGCTTGGGTGAGCATCCACCGGAGATGAAGCCGATGAGCCTTTTTTTGTTGATATGTCCTACTCAACGTTGGGTCTGGCTGCTTACAGCTGAATATTACCAATTTAGTTCTGACGTTTTGTCTTCCAAACATAAAAAGAGTCATTCACAAAAAATGGCCGCATTGTATCTGTCAGTGAAACATAAACCAGGTATCGGATTCTCTCTGATTTCTTCAATACTAACATAATCAAAATACTTATTCAAAATAATTTTTTGAAATATGTCTTCCAGGACAGAAGAAAAATGGCTAATTTGAACTTTTATGTTCATTCTGAATAGAAACTTCATTCACATTCCAACTAGTTCTTCCCTGGTTCAATTTACAGGGTTGATTGATAAATCGATTTTTTTTCTATACCGAATATCTTACAAATGCAAAAAAAACCTCGAGATCTGGTGTTGTTTAAAAAAAAATATTTTTGACCGAAAATCGATCTTCTGGAACTTAAAAAATCAAAACTTTGAGTGCTTTGAGGCACCTATAAATCATGTCCGATTGAGCTTAAATTTTGCACAGGTCGCTTTTTGGACCAATAAAAAAATGTACATGGTCGGTTCTTTAGATTCGATGATGAAATTTTTTTCCATCATTCATTGCCAGTGGTCAGTTTTCGGCCAAAAATTTGTTTTTTTCTAGATAACACCAGATGCATTTTTAATTCATTTGGAATCGATTGTTTTAGTTTCATGTACAAAACCGATCAGTAAAGTAGCAAAGGAAAATGACGGCTTGTCAATCGACTCCATTGCAAAACCGCTCATGGCTAAACATCATGCATCATCATACCCAAGCGAAGAAATAGATAGAAAGCGTGCGCAATAAATAATGCATTTGTTGCGGCAACTCGTCAGTTGTTGTTCTGTTACCTTGCGAATCACTCACGCCCATAGCGTTCGTTTCGGAGTGCATGCTCAGAACATGCAAAATGCGTGCTCAGCACTGGGTTTGAACGGACATTGAAGACACGACTGATAATGGGAACATTCGCACTTGACGTCCGCTTGACGTTTTCCAGCTCCTATAAATCCCCATCGAAGAAACATAAAGATGCATCCAAAACTTCATTGATGATCGTTAGATTGAGAAAGACTCTGAGATTCCACTTTCCAGCAGCTTCGAGGGTCGAATAATTAAAATCGAATCTTTTTCTTATCTGTTTGACCAACCATATGTGTTATTAATTAAACACTCAAATAATCTGTACTTATCTGTACCTTAGGCAAAAATTCTGTACCTCTCCAGATAAATCTGTACTTGTGGCAACACTGGTCGACTGCCTTTTCACCATACTAGGGAAAACAGTTCACCTTACGTTTTTCAGAGGACCTCAAAGGAGCTCAAAAAGAGATAATTTTATTTTCCCTCAAATTGGCCTTTTTCAAGGCTAGAGACAGTGAGAACAGAATACGAAGCGCGCGCAAATCGAGATTGTAAATAGTGCCTGGCAAACCATCACTATCGTTCAACACTCAGAGCATTACCATTTGATGGGAGACTGTGAATTATTTCCATTAGTTCAATGTGACAAATATACATGGGAAGGTATTATGATTATCGTAAGATATTTGTGTCAGAATGAATAATCCACCTTATGCTGCTCCTGAAAGGTTCCAAAAGTAACCAATGTTTCACGTTTCACAACTGCATATGATTGTTCCACAATCATATAAAAAAAATAAAAATATAAAAAATATATATATTTTAAAAATATAAAAAATAAATACAGAGGCAAAATACAAAATTGACAAGGTGCCTCCATCGAATAAGATTGCACCACTATGTGCGATTTTTCCTAACCTGATGTGTGTGATATCAGCTTTAGAAACGAGTGTTGTCTGCTCGTTAGCTGGAACGAGACTCTGATTTGAAATCATGACCTGCTTATTTATACCCAATAAGTTGAAAATTGACGGAGCATAAAATGCAATTTTATCTCTCCACATTGTCATTAGAATGAACACTGCTTTTGCACGACCGAACGATTTACTCGCGAATGATTGATTTTGATTTGATTAATTGTCGTTATTGACAATAAATATAGGTAAGCACAGAAATGAACAGAATAAATGTATGGAAAAATTGGATTACTTCCAATTTTCGTTTATTTCAACATTTACAGATTATGGAATTCTAATGTAGAACACTAAAATTATTTGAATAAAACGTGTCCCAATTTCTGATCGTATCTTTTGGTGTCCTCAATGAAAGACGCTGCCCTTCGACAAAAACTTTCGACCCCTTAAATTCTGCTTTGCATTCCTGTCCGGCACAATCTGGGCTTTAACATTTTCTAATCCAACCCCGCTTCTTCGCTTTCCAGATATAGGTTTGTGAAACAACTGCATTTTTCACCCCTTTCCTCCAACTTCGAGTTCCGCTTGGAAAAATCACGCACTGCTCTCAAATGGCTTTGCCGGTCGGCCACTTCTAGGTTTCCGGGCTATGGTTAACATCGCCGATCGAACGTAACTTCCCAAAATATATTTTTTATTAAGGCACATGTGGCGTTAGCCTGACGGGGCCGGGAGTCCAATATTTTGACAATTTTTGTCTTACAACTATGTTAGTAATATGTAACCGATTACTCGCGGTTGACTCGAGGTTAGTATTACAAGTGTTCTCATAATTGGTATGTTGCAGTCTTCGATGCTCTGTACGTGTGCCCGACACGGGATACTTCCTATTGGGATGCAGCTGACCATTAATCAGCAACGCCCCCCTAGTCTGTACCCCATATCTAGCGTGGTGCGTCTTTCTCGACTCGAGGAATCCAGGATAGAATGGTCACTAGCCGGCGCAATCATCAGTTCGTGTAGAGTTGTCATGAGCGGTACAACCTTTGGCTCTTGTTGAATCATCAGTGGACTGCACAACCTTCGGCCCGTGCATCTGTAAAGAGTGTGTGTATGTATTGCCGCGACTAAGTAAAAGTTTATCGATCGGATAGGAGGGATATGAAACGGGGACACAACGAAGGAAACATCATTAAACGTTGACATCGGCGTTTCTGAGGAACAGGTATAGATGAAGCAGAAGATCAGGATCCCGGCTACCTAAGATATCCCGGACGGGGATATCCGATTGTCTGCATTTTGCTCTCAGTGCTCTAGAGAGCTGAGAGCGAGCAGCATGGAACCGGATACACGACCAAACAACATGCTCGATGTCGTGGTAGCCATCGCCACAATCACAAAGATTGTTTGCTGCGAGCCCAATGCGATAGAGATGCGCGTTTAGGTTGTAGTGATTGGACATAAGTCGAGATATCACGCGAATGAAATCACGACCTACATTCAATCCCTTGAACCATGCACTCGTCGAGACCTTAGGGATAATCGTGTGTAACCAACGACCGAACTCATCTCCACTCCACATGCGCTGCCAACTTACGAGCGTGTACTGACGAGGAATGTGGAAAAATTCATTATAAGCAATTTGCCTTTCAAAAAGTGTGCCTTCTAAAGCGCCCACCTTAGCTAGCGAGTCCGCTTTCTCATTCCCCGGAATCGAGCAATGAGAGGGAACCCATGCTAAGGTAATCTTGAATAATTTTTCGACCAAAACATTCAATAGTTGTCTTATTCTTGTTAGGAAATAAGATGAGCGTTTATCAACCTTCATTGAGCGGATTGCCTCTATTGAGCTGAGACTGTCTGAAAAAATAAAATAGTGGTCGATGGGCAATGTTTCAATGATCCCTAGTGCGTAGTATATCGCACCCAGTTCAGCGACATACACGGAACAAGGATCTTTGAGTTTGAAAGAGGCACTGGAATTTTCATTGAAGATGCCGTAGCCAGTGGACCCGTTTATGCATGAACCGCCAGTAAAGAACATTTTATCAGATCCAACTTTCCCATATTTTTCCGAAAATATCGACGGAATAACATTGGAGCGTAGATGATCTGAAGTTCCATGGATTTGTGTACCATGGAATGTGTACGTTATATCGAGGTAAAATGTACGTTATATCGAGTGACGTTATATCGAGGGTACGTTATAACGAGGGTACGTTATATCGAAGTTTCCCTGTAATTACGCGTATAATGAGCTCGTATCGAGTATGTGTCGTGTTTTCAGCCGTTGCTTCACATCTTTCGATTTTAACGTAACTCGTTCTAATTTGAAGAAGTCGTTTTCTACCGCTCTTAGAGTCCCCGCACAATCGGCCGAATATTCTCGAACGACTGTGTATT
Source organism: Toxorhynchites rutilus septentrionalis (assembly GCF_029784135.1). NCBI lineage: Eukaryota > Metazoa > Arthropoda > Insecta > Diptera > Culicidae > Toxorhynchites > Toxorhynchites rutilus. The sequence continues at coordinate 42,489,738 of NC_073746.1, read as the reverse complement.
TAATTTGTGTTTGACAACGGAGAAGAGAACGGTGAAGGAAAATTCAGAGAAGAGAAGATTCAGAGAGTATTGGGTGCATCCCATTCTCAGTGATTCGCACGGCACGTACTTCGGATGTCAAAATTGAGAGCGAATTGAACTATCGACCGATAAACAATCGTCGTGTGTGCGTAGATCGATGCTAGCCAATACTGATTAAACGGACGACCGATAGTTGACCGACCGACTAGTTTGAGTGCAATCTGGAAGCCTTTCAAACTTTTTTATCGGCCGGTACTGATTCGGTGTAGTGTGCCCTTATGCATATCGCTCCATACTGATTAAGTCGTCCGACCAATCTTTCGGCCGACAAAAGTCTGCAGTCTGCGGGGGCTCTTAGACAATAAGACAATAGGTATGGATATGTATTAGATGTATCATTAGGGCATTTTTTTGAATTTTCATTTGTTCATAAAATTAGCTACAATCATCTGTTTTAAGTCAAATATGCGCCGTTTTGTTCGATGACTTGTTCCCAACGAGATGCCAACTTCATAATACCCCTGTTATAGAAGCTCGCTTCCTTATTGGCAAAAAACTCGGATAGCCAATTTTCACAGGCCTCTTTTGTGGCTAACTTCTGACTACCTAGCTCGTTCGCCATGGACAAAAACAGGTGGTAGTCACTTGGTGCAAGGTCCGGACTATACGGCGGATGTAAAAGAATCTCCCATCCGAGCTCCCGGAGCTTCTAGCGCGTCACCAAAGAAGTGTGTGGCCTGGCGTTGTCCTGATGGAAGACAATGCGGCCTCTGTTTATCAAAGATGGCCTCTTCTTCATGAGTGCTACCTTCAAGCGGTCCAGTTGTTGGCAGTACAGGTCCGAATTGAGCGTTTGGCCATAGGGAAGCAGCTCATAATAGAATATTCCTTGACAATCCCACCAAACACACAGCAGAACCTTCCTGGCCGTTAACGAGGGCTTGGCCACCGTCTGAGCCGCTTCAGCAGGCTTCGACCACGACCGTTTGCGCTTCACGTTGTCGTAAGTGACCCACTTTTCATCGCCAGTCACCATCCGCTTTAGAAACGGGTCGATTTTGTGGCGATTCAGCAGCGATTCACATGCGTCGATACGGTCAAAGATGTTTTTTGCGTCAACGTGTGTGGCACCCATACATCGAGCTTCTTTGTGAATCCAAGCTTCTTCAAATGGTTAATAACGGTTTGATGACTTATCCCCAGCTCTTGCGGTGGAAATGGAAACTGTATCGGGTCCATAAACTGCACAAATGTTATTGGCAGCTTGAGATGCATTTTTGCCTTTATCATAGTAGTACTGTAAAATATGTCGGATTTTCTCTTTATTTTGCTCCATATTTGCGACACTATAACTCACGAACGACTTAACCAAACAAAATGCCGTCAAGGACTATATTATAGCGCGCAAAAATACCTTTCCAACAAGCTATAGTATTACTCGATACAATGAATACAACTAGAACTACGCGCTTACAACGACATCTCGCGGAAATACCGCAGGACTTTTTTGACAGCCTAATATTATACAATGCTAAAGGGTGTTCGGATCAAAAAGTGGTCAAACTAAATTGCGTGTAAGACGATTATTTGTTTATTAAAAAATTCAAAGTATTTTTCTTTTTGAAGTTCAATATGTATGAAAGACGGAAAAAATACTCAGTTAAGATTCCGGTCGACCTAGTCCAAATTGGCGAGCCTTTCGTTTGACGCCTGCCATCAGATTTTGTACAGTCACCTTATCCACTTTCTTCGCCGCAGAACGCCAGTTTGCTTTGAACTGCTTCTCGCTGCTAACAGTTTTTTGGGTCTTCTTAAGGTTCTGCTTAACTATCGCCCAATATTTCTCGATTGGGCGAAGTTCTGGTGTGTTGGGAGGGTTTTATCCTTGGGCACAACCTGCATCTTGTTAGCGGCATACCACACCATGGCCTTTTTTCCATAATGGCAGGATGTCAAATCCGGCCAAAACAGCACAGACAAGTCATGTTTCTTCAGGAAAGGCAGCAAATGCTTTTGAAGACACTCTTTCACGTAAATTTCCTGGTTGACGGTCCCGGTTGCAACGAAAATGTCGCTTTTCACGCCACAGGTACGGATAGCTTGCCAAACGAGATATTTCTTGGCAAACTTCGATAGTTTAATATGCTCGAAAATGTCTGCCACCTTTCCCCTTCCGGTTGCTGTATAATACTCTTGTCCAGGAAGCTGTCTGAAGTCTGCCTTGATGTAGGTTTCGTCGTCCATTACCACGCAATCAAGCTTTGTCAACAATGTCGTATACAGCTTCCGAGATCTTGTTTTTGCTGTAAGGGTTTGCTTATCGTTGCTACCTTCTTATAAGTCGATAGTCCGGATCTTTTTTTAGCTTCATGCACGGTTGTAGACGATATTCCCAACTTATTTGCGACATCTCGAACGGAGAGGTTGGGATTGCGCTTGAAAGCGCTAGCCACTCTTATGTTCGTCACTGCGGCTCCCGGCTTTCGATTTCCCCCAGATCCAGGCTTTCTAGTTGTCCACAAACGTTCCCCGAACACTTTTATTACTTTGGTGACGGTTGATTTGGCCACAATCAACGATTTTGCTATTTCTGCGTGCGTGTAGTTTGGATTTTCACGACGCATGTACAAAATTTTGATTCGTCGCTGCTCTTGCTTTGACGCCATTTTGATAACTAAAGATCTAATGTCAAAATCCAAATAGAACACACACACCTACAAAATGAGGGGTGATCAGGTTTTTTATATGAATGATTAGAAAAAATACGGCGAATTTAAGTTGACCACTTTTTGATCCGAACACCCTTTATTACCAGTATGAAAGAGTTGCACATGTTCTGTTATTTTTTAGCTCATTTAATTTAATTAGCTCATTTAATTTAATAAGATACCAAAACACGTGCTATAAAATGGATTTTGGGTTTACTGTCGGTAAGTTATCTTTTCAGTAGATGAACAGAGCGCCATTTATCTAGACCGAACTCCAAGCCCATACCTCTTTTTATGTCTTCGACATCCCGGATAGTTGTGCCTTGCCGTTAACGTAAAACGACGTAGATCTGAAGATCGTTCATGTATTCCATTTTTGTCAGTACTTAGTTGAGATTTAAATACCAAAGAACACACCGACTCAGCTGCAAATTCGGGAATACGCGTGTACATTTGCCTCGTAGACGTATAGTTGAATCAGTCTACTTAAAGAGTGTTTCTTGTTCCTGAACACGGTTCATTAAAGACCAATTTGAAAAATGAATTCAATAAAACATGAACCGAGTTAATTCGCTGAACTTTTTTGCGACTGTTGGAACGAGATTTTATCCGCCACGCACCGTCGTGCGTCGTGACCCATCGAATGCCCCTTCTTTTCGTTGGTTTTCATGCGGAGGAATTCGATATCCTCGAATTAAACAATTGATTGCATATGCCGACCGGGTCGAAGATTCGATTCGACGATTCGTTAAATAAATGACGCGCCGATTGAAATACCTTCGAATCATTAACGAGCTACAAACGTATCGTGATGTTACACTTTGAACTATCGAAACGTGACGGGAACTTAATCACAAAAGAATGCTATGAATCACCGTGTTTCCCTTCGCTTCTCCATCCCAGGAGGGAGACGACGTTCACTCATCAGCCGTGGTCGTGGTCCAGGAGGTATCACTTCCTAAATGCATGTATAATAAATATCAGATCGAAGCGGTCGCTCTTACCATCCTTCACTCGGGCGCGATGGACAAATAAAGAATAGACCCGATCGAAGAGATGATAGAAGATCAGCGGAAAAAAGGAATCATAAAAAAAGCAAAACGATATTTCAAAAGAAAGCAATCAATAATTCCTCTCGCTCTGTGTGCGTGTATGAGCGCTGTGTACACTTTCACACAATATTATTATTTTTTGTTTCCTTCTCCGATTTGCCTGCTTGTCATATCTCTTGATCTATTTGAGCCGGGCACTGTGGCCAATGCATATGGGCGGTTTATTTGTTCAGCTGATGCTGTGGCTATCGTTCAGGCGATGGTGATATTCAAAAAAGATTTTTGCGAATGGACATTTCGCTGAGTCAGCTTTTTTTTTTGGAAGGGCGAGGGGCGAGCGAGCAACGAAAGACGATTTCTTCCCATGGCTGAGGTTGGTCATCGAGAAGAGCACGGTAAGAATCATTGTATAGTGATTGGAAATTTGAATAAAGCGATAGCTGGTTATTATGTTATTCATTTTTTGTTAGTTATGCGTGTTAGTAATGAGGTATGATTCTCGAAGTTGCTCTTCGTGATGCGGAATGGATTTCGTGATGAAAAAAAATTGTAGTACAATTCAATGATCTGAAAATTCTTTTTTTGGGCAGAAAACTAGAAATGCTTTACACTATCAAGAGTTGTGGACATTTAAATGTAAATTCAAAAGAATGTGTTATAAGCAAGCTTATTCATATTATTTGAGAAAACGAATTAATAAAAGCAATATTGCATCCTTGTTCATTTTTCCTACTTTAGTGAAGACGTCTAGACGGTAGAAATAGTTATTGCTTTTCCATCAACAGTCAACGGTGTGATAATTTGCACTCTTACAGCTCCTGTTCATCCATCCAAAATTTGGCTCCTCCTCAAGTGTAACACATTTCCTTCCGCTCGTTTACTCCATGAAGTCGGACCGAATATAACCTCGAGAGCACTCTTCAGAGTGGTGAAAGAGAATTAACCGTTCTGTACTTCGCTGCTTGAACAATTTAAACCGTTTTTAGGAAGCACCGGCACTCGGCATTTGTCATATTTGAAAATCCACAAACCACCCCCTCCTCGCTACTCACAGACCCGCTACCAACTGAGTTTATTTCGTTACGTCATTTAATTTGACAGCATACTTGACTACTCAAGATTTCCACTTGCCCTGAAAGTGGGCGAAGAAAGCGCGAGTGTCTCGGTAAACATATTGCTAAATGTATTTCGGGAAAATTGTAAACTAAAGTTATGTTCCGTTTTCTCTTGCTCTTTTCAGGATTACACAACACCACTAATTTTGGCTGCTGCAGGAGGACACACCGCTTGCGTCATAGAACTGCTCGAACAGGGTGCCGATCCGAATGCGAGACGAGTTGTGAGTATAATTTAAAAAAAAATATGCGTGCGTTTTTTGCTGTTGTATTGTTAGCAAGAGTGTGAGAGAAAAGCATTGTCGATCTAGATCCGACTCAATTTCGCCTACAGGCTTTCGAGGGCGGATGCTGAGGTTTGAAGTGGTACACAAATGTGGTAATCGACTGTTAGATGTGTAGGGGGATGCAGAACTATAGCTTAGTTCCTTAGAATTATTTTCCAGTATTATAAAGAAACTAAAATCGATAGCAGGATCCGCCAATTCTGATACTGCAACTCTGATTTCAGCTTTATTTTTGTCAAATACAAAAATTTTAACAAAAAGAATAAAGCTAAATGAAGAGTATAATTTTACCGCAAATCTATATATATATACACTAGCTGAATTGTGTTGTGTTTTGTTATCAATACCTTCAAACATCCACGTTTTCAAGAAGTTCAATTGATTGATCGACCCCATTGAATTTAACTTTTACTATAAAATTCCTAGTACAGGTCGGACTCGATTATATATAATCGCAATTCCACTTTCAATGTTAATTTTCGAATCCAATACATAATCGAATCACAAAAAAGCTATTTTTCTATTAATGTTTGACATTCATACATTAATGAAAAAATTTTTTTTCTTGAGATTCGATTATGTATAGGATTTGAAAATAATTGTTGAAAAAAAAGGTCGACTATATATAATCGAGTCCGACCTGTATTTCTAACGAAACTCATCATTATAATATCAGATTATTTTCAGACACAATTCTCGTTCAAAATATTTCAACCACTTGCAAATAACATATTTCTCCGTTACATGGAATAAATATTTGATACAGGAAATATGATAGAATAAAGACAGTCCTAAATCGGACAATTCCTTCCTCGAGTTCTGCTCTTATCAACACATCCGGCGATCCATTTTTTGGTATAGATAAAAAAAAAGATATAGAAGTGCGTTTCATCACATTAAAATTCATTTCCAATTTCGAACAAAGATCAATTTCGATGGCGCAAATATCAAATGTACTAACAGCTCTTGTCACTATGTAATTGTAGAATATATGGGAATTTAATTTTCCGAATTATCCCTTTTTCTTCAGAGTTTTCCGAAAAATTTCAATTGTCATGTATGGTTGGAATATATTTGGTTGAATTATGTGTAATATTTTTATGGGACCCCCTCTCCATTCCAGAAGAGGGAGGGGTGTCATACCATTATAGAAACATTTCTCATACCCAAAAACCCTCACATCTCAAATTGTGCTTGATTAGTTCTCGAGTTATGCAGAAGTTTGTGTTTCGTTTGTATGGCACTCCCACTTAGAGAGGGGGGAGGAGTGTATTCACCATGGAAAATTTCGTGCCCCGTAATACCTTCACATGTCAAATTTGGCTCCATTTGCTTGATTATTTTTCGAGTTATGCAGAAATTTGTGTTTCATTTGTATGGCAGCCCCCCCTTAGATAGGAGGTGGAGAGTCTAACCACCATAGAAACATTTATTGTACCCTAAAACATTCAGATGCCAATTTTGGTTTCATTTGTTTGATTAATTCTCGAGTGCAGGAATGCAGAAATTTGAATATCATTTGGATGGCAGCCCCCCTTAGAGAGGGGGGTGGAGAGTCTAACCATCATAGAAACATTTATTGCAACACAAAACCTCAATATGCCTAATTTGGTTTCATTTGCTTGAATTATTCTCGAGTATGGCAGAAACTTGAGTTTCATTTGTATGGCAGCCCCCTCTTAGAGCGAGGGGTGGAGAGTCTAACCACCATAGAATCATATATTGTACCCCAAAACCTCCATATGCCTAATTTGGTTTCATTTGCTTGATGAATTCTCGAGTAATGTAAATTTTTTTATCAAATTTATATGGCAGTCCTCCCTTAGAGAGGGGGGAGGGGTCTCAAACTATCACGAAATCCTTCCTCGGCCCCAAAAACCTCTACATACCAATTTTGATGTTGCTCGGTTCAGTAGTTTCCAGACAGACAGATAGACAGACAGAAATCCATTTTCATATATACAAGCAAACCTTTTTTGTGCAGGGGATTGGGACCGCATAAAAAAAACGGGCAAAACATCACCAGTAGCTTTAAAAACCCGTGTTCGGTACACAAAAAACTAAAACCTTCAACCAAACTTGAACCATCGAAAAAGAAAACTAAATGGACGATAACTTCGTCAAATATGCTTACGCACAAAAAAAACGCACAATAAAAGAAAATCGCATAAAAAATTTCGCACAAAAACAGGTTTTACTGTATAGATAAAAATGGATTTCTGTCTGTCTGATTCTCATGGACACGGAAACTACTGAACCGATCGACATGAAAATTTGTATGTAGGGGTTTTTGGAGCCGGGGAAGGTTTTCATGATAGTTGAAACTAAGCCTTCTGTCACGTCCAGCTGCCCGCATGGACTCTTTATATTCTCTCCCAAGGATGGCTCAATTTCAGCCTTTCTATATTAGCTAGTAAAGGAAAACACACTCTTATAGGTTACCTAACGAGACGGCGTTTATTAGCTCGATTCTGACCTACTTCCCTAGCTCCTATTTTGTATTACAGTACTCACAGGTGTATTGGGTATTGTGTCAGGGCCCGCCGCTGCCTCTGCATCCGCTGGACCAGTTCCAGACCGAAACGTTGCACTGGTTAGGGGTGTTCTGTATCGCCGTATCCTCCGCCTCTTCTGGACCAGTTTCTAACCGGAATATTGTCCCGGTTGGGTATCAGAATGCTCCTTCTTTCGGCTCGATATCTCCTCGAACTCCCGTTCCTTGACTGGTGCACAGGAACCGGGATGTTCCACTCGTTTTCGTTTGTCGGCACAGTTATTGTTAGCTCGTAAAGGGTGTGTCACATCAAATTGCATCACCGAAAAAACGCTGTAGAAATTCGCCCAGTAGACCGATCCTTTTGAAAATTTTAGACAGTAAAATAAAAACTATTAAACAACTTTTGGCATTTTCTTTTTATTCATACTTCGAGCACAAGCCCGTATGCTCGCACCTTCCTCTTTACCCCGTCCATAAGGTTCTGTACAACGTCAGGTTGTAGTTTTTTTTGAACAGAAATCCATTTTCTCTTGAAGTCCGCCTCCGATTTGACAACTTTTGGGTTCTTCCGGAGGGCCTGCTTCATAATCGCCCAATATTTCTCTATTGGGCGAAGCTCCGGCGCATTGGGCGGGTTCATTTCCTTTGGCACGAAGGTGACCCCGTTGGCTTCGTACCACTCCAACACGTCCTTTGAATAGTGGCACGGAGCGAGATCCGGCCAGAAGATGGTCGGGCCCTCGTGCTGCTTCAATAGTGGTAGTAAGCGCTTCTGAAGACACTCCTTAAGGTAAACCTGCCCGTTTACCGTACCGGTCATCACGGAGGGGGCGCTCCGCTTTCCGCAAGAGCAGATCGCTTGCCACACCATGTACTTTTTGGCAAACTTGGATAGTTTCTGCTTGCGAATCTCCTCCGGAACGCTGAATTTGTCCTCTGCGGAGAAGAACAACAGGCCCGGCAGCTGACGAAAGTCCGCTTTGACGTAGGTTTCGTCGTCCATTACCAGGCAATGCGGCTTCGTCAGCATTTCAGTGTACAGCTTCCGGGCTCGCGTCTTCCCCACCATGTTTTGCCTTTCGTCGCGGTTAGGAGCCTTCTGAACCTTGTATGTACGCAGGCCCTCCCGCTGCTTGGTCCGCTGGACGAATGAACTTGACAAAATCAGCTTATTGGCGACATCCCGGACCGAACTTCTCGGATCACGTCTAAACTGCTTAACTACGCGCTTGTGATCTTTTTCACTTTTTTCAGCATCCATTTTTGCCGTTCTTCACCTCCCGGTCGATGGTTAGGTTCTCGAAGTATCGTTTTAGTATTCTGCTGACCGTGGATTGGACGATTCCCAGCATCTTACCGATGTCCCGATGTGACAAATTCGGATTCTCGAAATGAGTGCACAGGATTAATTCACGACGCTCTTTTTCGTTCGACGACATTTTTCCAAATTTACGAATTATTGACAGTGAAGCATGGCCAACGTGATCTATACACTCTTATCTGATTATAAGCGAAAGCTGAAGATATACTTCCTAAAAATTAAATTTCTACAGCGTTTTTTCCGTGATGCAATTTGATGTGACACACCCTTCACCACAGAACTCGCGCACAAATGAACTCCGACGTTTTATCTAGTGGAGTCTGAACACAACTTTTCAGACAGGTTTATCAACGATGATGGATGGAATACGTCTCTTCTCTATCTCGTGTCTCAAGCAAGTGCCCTCTTCTCCGGCCGGAATTTCCTCCAACCAGCCGAGTAATAATTGGGATCGATTTATCCCGCCAGGAATCCACTCGTACCAATCGTAAAGCCTTTTATTTTGTGGTGTGTAGTGTTGTGGTTGCTGTATACAAACCCTGGTTTCGTGTAATGTTTGTTGCCTGTGCGCCGTCCTTTTGATTCTAGCTAGCTCGTCTTTTATTAATTAAATTTTTATTTCGTTTCATATAGGTTTTATTTTTATCAATTGGGTGCATAGTTTCATTTTTGTGTAAATGTCCCTAAGTAGCTTATTTATTTTTCCCATAGATGTGTGTTTTGCCTTTTTTTCCTATATTTTAATGCCGTGGGTTGAAATAGAACCCCGAACAACATAAACGAACAGGTGACCTGTCACATAGTTTGAGATCTGCGATGCCTACCCTGCAAATCATCGATTACCGAATTTGCGAACACTTAGTTCAGAAAATGTGTAAATGTCATATTAGAACGTAACATTATTTCGGATAGTTTATACATTCGGGTAAATGGAATTCGAGTGAATGTCTTTCGGAGAGATTGATGTTATATAATCGGAAGTTAGCCCATGACAAAACTGGAAAATGTTCAATTAAAAATGTTATGTTACAGAAGGAATAGATGACGTAAAGTACACATCCAGCGTGTGCATTAGCGGACTCTGTATAATTTCCCCTTGAAATTTTTACTATTTTCCAGACCGGCACAACGGCGCTATTTTTTGCTGCCCAGGGCGGCTTTGTGGACGTGGCTAGGATACTGTTGAAGGCCGGCGCTCCGGTGGATTGTTCATCGGTGGTAAGTATGAAACCCGAGAAATTTTCCTCGAGAGTTTCCCACTCCAACGATTCCATTATTAATTTAAAATACTGTTTTCATTATCGTCCGTCGCTTCCGCTTTCGAAAGAATAATAGAATAATCTGACACTGAGAGATATTCGATCGAAAGCTTGGCAGAAAATAAAGAAACACGCTGAGATTGACACACAAGGAAATTTTCCGTGCGTTTTTCTTGCCTTATCCCACAACATGACGGTACATTGTGTAAAGGAATATTTTTTAATTAAATCCTTTCACTTTTTCGCTTCTACAACCTCGTCCTCTTTCCCCTACGCTGCTGCAACTTATCCCTGCGCCGTGGCAACCGTTGTGCGGGCGTATGGATTTCCGGAATCGAAGGACGGTGGAACGCCACTGTTCGTCGCCTGTCAGGGCGGGCACGAAAACATGGTTAGCGAGCTGCTCGGCCACGGAGCTAACGTTCATGCCTGCATGAAGGTGAGTATTTATAATTAGTTTTCATTATTTCACTTTTTATTATAATCATTTTTTGCACCACATCGCTGCATCGACCGGACCCCCCCCCCTCCCCATCGTTATTTTTTTGTGTTTTTCCCTTCCTTACTCGCTGCAGGGAAGTGTTGCTAGACCCTCGCAACTATTTATAAAGTTACAACATATTTCATAACATTGACGTGACGAAAATTCATCCCAGAAATTAACCAATTGCCGAGACCATCATAAAAACCTTTTTATTGGATTGATTTCCTGTGTGAGGCGGTTTTTTTTTGCTATCGCTGATGATGCTTCCGCAATAAGTTCCCCGTGTTGATCTTTTTCTTCCGGCTTCGGCAGACATCCAATACCTGCTGCATTCACTCCATATTTCTATATTCGCTCTTCTCACCCACCGGGTTACCAACGTTACTTTATTTTCATCACAGCATCCGAGACGCTGCTGTCAGACGCATCGCGTCCGTGATTTGATGTTTAATTTATAGCCTGCTTCAGTGGCTCCCGCTATATTCTACGTTACTCCTTTTTTTTCCATCCTTCATTCACTGTGTGTGTCTCTCTCTCGAAGGGAAGTTGGAAAATCATCGCATCCTAGGGATCGAAGGCTTCCAGGGTTCTGCACACGACTGCTCGTATCAGCCCTCGAGGGTTTCGTCACGGGGGCTGTTTGCTATTTTGACAGCGCCACTACGACGGGTTGACGTCAACTTTTTGCCACGTGCGAAAGGAATTCGCGGGAGAGTTATGGGCGGAGAACATGCAAAGTGTGTGCGCTTGTGTTTCCCCTCCCCACTCCCTACCAACATGATGAAGTGATGAAGTTTATGAAGTCTGGTGAGGTGTGCGTTTCAGGCGTTCTCGTTTTTTTCTTGTTTTTTCTCTGTAAAGCGTAGGCGGGATGTGAGTTCATCGAGGCTGGTCTAGGTTAACAGCCCGAAGCCAGCACCGAAACTTATTTAATAAACCCCACGAAAATATTTATTTGGACATTTCTTTCTGTTCATTGACTCTCTATCCAGATTAGCAGCCGGAAAAGTGTTCGTATTTTTGCGAGAAAAAATCGCTTTGTCACGGTTTATTAACCTACTTTCGTCTATCCCAGGCAGGAATGAAATCAACTGGAAGAGAAACACTCGGTATAAGCGGCGGAATCACATGCAACCTTCGCGGAAATCGAATCCTTTCGGATGTTTTCGCTTTTTATTGTTCTCCTTCGGACCGGGTAACCTTTTTCCAGCTCGGTCTGTTTCCCTTCGCTGGCGAGCCGTGATTTTTAACACCGTGCCTCCTTTTAATGGAGGTAGTGAACGCAGTCAAGGAGTTCTATGTGTGTGGGGATGAAGCAGCCAAAAACGGATCGCTGGGTTCGCTTAGCAGGGCAGCGTAGCGGGTCATTTTAAAAAAATGAGAAATTTAGATAAGTTTGTCGTTGATAGTTAAAACACAAAATATCGATCATTCGTTCAAATTTAAATAACCGGTTCCAAGCTAGACCCTTACGTAACACGTTATTACGTAATACTTAACGAAAAAAATCTAATCATTGTAACAAAATCTGATCTTTTGTGATGAATTTGCTTCCTCAGAGTTCGTACAACACTTTCGACGGATTTCATGGACACTTGTCTTAGAAGTTGACAGCACCATCTCAGATACCATTGAAACGTTGTGGGTGCAAATACATTGGTCATTTAAGTGGAGAGGGGACTGTCTGGAAGGTCGAAATAATGAATAATGAATTTTCGTGATTTTTTTTTAATGTTATTTGAATATATTGAGTTGGGGGAAAAAATGTCGTATATTGTCAATATATGGCAACACTTAAACATATCTTGTGTTGTACTTATCGCATCGGGTCATACTATACGGCTACTTAAAGACGACAATCTGTGCTACAAGTGTCGTTTTGGCAGTGTTGTGATTGTCCTTTTCATTCTCATGTTTTAGCACTTCAAAGATGGAGTCCACCAAGCAAGAAATTCGCCATATTTAACGTTTTTATTACCTGCGAGGTAAAACTGCAACGAAGGCGGCCGAAAAAATTCGTGTAGTTTATGGACCCGATACTGTAACGATTCGCACAGCACAGCGTTGGTTTGATCGATTTCGTTCTGGTGAAGTGGCTGTCGAAGATACACCCCGTACTGGTAGGACAATCGTCGTGGAAACCGATAAAATCGTTGAAATCATCCTTAAAAATGAAACACAAATTTCTGCATTACTCGAGAAGTAATCACGCAAATGGAACGAAATGTGGCATGTGGAGGTTTTAGGGTGCAATAAATGTTTCTATGGTGGTAAGACACTCCACCCCCTCTCTAAGGGGGTGGCTGCCATACAAATGAAACACAAATTTCTGCATTACTCAAGAATTAATAAAACAAATGAAACCAAATTAGGCATTTGGAGGTTTCAGGGTGCAATAAATGTTTCTATGGTGGTAAGACACTCCACCCCCCTCTCTAAGGGGGGGCTGCCATACAAATGAAACACAAGTTTCTACATCACTCGAGAATTAATCAAGCAAATGCAACCGAATGCATCTGGAGGTTTTAGGGTGCAATAAATGTTTTATGGTGGTAAAACACTCCACCCGCTCTCTAAGGGGGAGCTGCCATACGAATGAAACCCAAATTTCTGCATTAATTAATGAAGCAAACGAAACCAAATTAGGTATATAGAGGTTTTAGGGCGCAATAAATGTTTTCACGGTGGTTAGACACTCTACCCCCCTCTCTAAGGGGGGGCTGCCATACAAATGAAACACAAATTTCTGCATTACTCGAGAATTAATCAAGCAAACGAAACCATGTGGAGGTTTTAGGGTGCAATAAATGATTCTATGGTGGTTAGATACTTCTCCACCCTCTCTTAGGGTGGGCTGTTATACAAATGAAAAACAAATTTCTGCATAACTCGGAAAATAATCAAGTAAATGGAGCCAGATTTGGCATGTGAAGATTTTAGGGAGCACGAAAAGTTTCTATGGTCAATAGGCACTCCTCCCCCCTCTCTAAAGGGGAGAAGAGAGAGGGGTCTGTGTCCGAAAATAATCTGATATTGTAATGATGAGTTCTGGTAGAAGTAGTAGGATTTTTTTAGTAAAAGGTAAATTCAACGGGGTCGATTAGAAGATCAATCAATGAACAGTTCTGCGATTGGACTTATGAACTTGCGCTTAGTAAGAAAACGTGTAAGTTTGAAGGTATTGATAACAAAAAACAAATTTTGGGCGGGACGAAGTTTGCCAGATCAGCTAGTAGACCACAAACCCGTTTGGAACCATTTGCAGAAGATTGGATTCCAAAAAAAAGCTGGATGTATGGGTGCCACACGAGTTGACGCAAAAAAATCTTTTAGACCGAATCAACGCCTGCGATGCACTGCTGAAACGGAACGAACTCGACCCATTTTTGAAGAAGATGGTGACTGGTGATGAAAAGTGGATCACGTACGACAACCTAGAGCGAAAAAAGTCGTGGTCGAAGCGCGGTGAGCCGGCCCAAACCATCGCCAAGCCCGGATTGACGGCCAGGAAGGTTTTGCTGTGTGTTTGGTGGGATTGGAATGGAATCATCCACTATGAGCTGCTCAACTATGGCCAGACCCTCAACTCGGTTCTCTACTGTGAGCAGCTTGACCGTTTGAAGCAGGCGATTGACCAGAAGCGGCCAGAAGTGATCAATAGGAATGGTGTTGTTTTCCGCCAGGACAACGCTCGGCCTCACACATCTTTGATGACCCGCCAGAAGCTACGGGAGCTCGGATGCGATGTCCTATTGCACCCACCGTATAGTCCGGACCTGGCTCCAAGTGATTATCACCTCTTCCGGTCCATGCAAAACGCTCTTGGTGATACTAAGTTGGCCTCAAAAGAGGCTTGCGAAAACTGGCTGTTTTTTTGCAAATAAAGAGGGGGTTTTCATGAGGGGGGATAATGAAATTGCCATCTAAATGGCAACAATTTTGCTAACAAAACGGCGCATATTTGACTAAAATTGGATAATTTTAAGTATGTTAAATAAAGCGTCAAATTTCGATCAGAAATACGACGTTTTTTCCCCAACCCTATATAATGCATTCTTTCTTCCAACTTCGTTCCCATGAATGTTGTATGTAACATAAAACTATGGATGGGTTATACTTATGATATAACTGCAAGGTTAACGTAGGACTGCCGTTGGCTTAGTAATCATTTGTGTTTTTTTCAATTAGCAATAATCGCACTTCGAATGTTCCTCATTGGGTACGATATCGACGCTGCAATTATTGATTAAACTAGTGAATCAATGAAACAGTTTACGAATTCAATTGCAAACAAATCGCAATTTAGGTCAATTCATTACAGTAGTGGTTATCGCAGCAAATAGTTATCAACATTTTGCCTAATCATCAAACGGTATGCGTAGAAGTTCAATGAGCTGGCGACATGAAGGGGCATGCAGTCTTGAATAACCGAGCCAAAACGTTGCATTTGTACCCGCTTTTGTAGACCGTGTTAGCAAAACGCATTCCGGAGTGTAAAAATTCATGGGGGTATGAAAAGTACTGGCGAGATCTGGAATGCCAATTCCCCCAACTTATTGGTTTCGGAAACTGTGTTGGGAAAACGCATTTCGGTTTGCCAAAACGCAAACGAGTACAAAAGTACCCGCTGCTTGTATCTATTTTGCAATGCCGATTTCCCTTGGCTCCATGGTTTTGAAGTTTGTGTTAGGAAAACATTCCAATTTGCAAAAGTGCAAACGAGTACAAAAGTACTCGCTGCTTGCATCTATTTTGCAATGCCGATTTCCCCAGGCTCCATGGTTTTGAAGTCTGTGTTAGGGAATCAACCATTCATTCCTACGATGGTACCTCAATCGCTGTTCAATTATAACTGAGTGGATTTCCGAACGGCGCTCACTTATATACTGATTGGTGATTTCAATAGCCTGTTATGAAAGCAATGTTTTTTTAAGACTACAACATGTTTTTTGATCATAAAATAACAAGTATATAACGCGCAGACATTTTATTTTTCGAATGAAGTGTTTATCATACTATTTCGCTCAGATGTTTAGGAGCTATTAACGCTCAAAATCTCGGTTTCCGGCGTAAGGCTTTCGTTTTCGAAACTTTGATTTTTCACCCCGCTATAGAAATGAAAGACGTAGTCCTACGTCAAAATTGCGTGCAATAATCCGTTCTATCTAATAAATTAGCAAGATGTTAAAGTAATCAGATGCAAGATTTCATACATCACTCCAACTTCATTCAAGATTTCATCAAAGCAACGAGGAAAGTGTCACCCATACAGTGAACTTTCGTTAAGGAGGCAGCGATTATCATGCGAAAACTTATTGAGATCGGCATTACATCGCATCACAAAAATGAAACGAAATGAAATATTAATATTCTCCAATTATAAAGCGTTTGTCCGGGAAGCTTCGCAAAATTCACCATAGCGTTGATTTCAAAGAGTTTTCCATTTTTGACGTGGATGTCCAAAATTGAATTAAAAAAAAATAATCTTTCATCTGTCAAAACTTTTTAAAATATGAATCTAGCGGTACAAAAATTTCACCAAAACATTTTCCAAACAAACAGCAGACATTTCAGAACCGCTCGATAGGTGCGCTGTAGGAAAATAAGTACCGCGTTCTGATTCTAACTGCATAATCTTTCATAAATATGTGAGTGGTATCAATTATTAGAACCAGCAACCTAAATCGAGGTTCATTTCTTCTGTAGCTCAATAAATTGTTGATTTTAGGTGTGCTGGCATATCTTCATATCTATCTTTTCTCTTTATTCACAAACATAAGATCAAGGTTCATTCATTCTGTAGTTTTGTTGTGAGAATAGCATTCTGGACATTTTGTGAGAATAGCTAGATACATCTCAAAATTTCGATCTCAAAAATCGATAACAAATCATTTGTATTTTTGTCGCCTGGTCAATGACTGAAATTTTGCCAGACACTAGCATATCAACGTACTTAGGTGTTTGACTAGTGGACAAACATAGGAAAAATTAACAGGAGGGTTGTGTCCTAGACACGACCCCATAGTTAACGTAGGATTCCGTTAGGCCATCTGTTGATTTTAGATATGTTTGAAGAATTGCATCATCAAACTCTTTGATAATGATTTGGTTTTGATGTCTCTGTTAGGGATTTCGGTAGGAACACAAGTGCCCCCTACTTTCATGTATTTGCAATGCCGATTTCCCCTAGGCAGCTTGGTTTTGATGTCTCTGTTAGGGACCTGCCGCATGTTCCACCAATCAGAAGTGGGTATTTCCGTTAGGATAGGGGTTGAGATTTTTCATTTTTTCGATGGTTAGTTTCATGACATACATTATTTTCTTCAATATAAAAAATTGTTATGGAGTGCCGAAATCGATTGCCGCAAAAATTTCATCAATCCATCATGAAATGACTGAGCAATAAGCGTTTAAAATTGGACAATTTTCACGATGTGCTCGATTTTCGATTTTCAATTTGTACCCGAATATATTCCCGAAAGACGTAATCCTACGTCAAAAAAATCCCGGGTTTTGTGACTTTCTCTGTGGCTGAAGTAGTTTGACTCTTATTTCTTTTGCGATTTGTTCCGAAAACGGAAAAAAAATGCAGTCATCAAAAAATGTTCCTTTTCGAAGGACGGATAGTCGACCCGCTAATATTCACGTTGCAATTATTTAAAAAATCGGCCCACTTTCCAAATCCAAGAACCGTAAAATAGAGGAATATTTCTGTACTTTATCACCTTCATCCTTCTTCGCAGCGGCAGCAGCGATTCGCGGAAGGCCTCGTTTAGGATCAGCTCAACCGAATGGTCGTCGCTCCCCATCGCCTTGACGCGGCTGTGTTCTCTGATCTGGGACCCCCATCCAGGTCAAACCCCAATATGGGAATATACGTATGTTGCATCCATATGCTTTATGGGCTTCCAGTTTAGTTAGTTAGCATCTTTGCTCACAACCGGGGAAGATGACGAAGAAGACAACGGCGGGGCGCAACAGCGACAGCACCAGCAGCAAATGAAGCATTATCGCAAACAAGACTTCGACACTTTTCTGGTTCTGCGCGCTTCGTCTGCACTCTCGACATGCATGTATAGGCGCTCGGTTTTTACGATCTATTAAACAAAAATTCCATTAAATCTAAATTGTCTACATGCATCATTTATCTTCATTTCATTATGTTTATATAAGTTAGCGTCTAACGTGATGTGCACCGTACCGCAGGGGCACACACGAAATTCGGGAACAATCGGGAAGGAAAAACGAAAATCCTCTCGCGGATCGATGGGTCTGCTACGTGGATTACTTCTTTCGAGTTAAGGTTCCTCTCCGCTCTTTTGGTGCATGCCACCATGACATGCCACGATTCGCATCCACAAGCGTCTTAATAATGTTTTGTTTTGTGAAATAATAAACACAGTAGCAGGATTTTTTTGTTGCTCTTGATAAGGTGGCGAGCCACAAAAAATATGAAGGCTTAATACCTATCACTTTGGACCCATTTTCTCGGATCTGAGCTGGTCCGAGCCGGAGGTCAAATATTAACGAAATATCGTTTAGTGGTCAAACGGGAGGAGGAAATATGGATCGTGTACAAAGAACAAATCACCATTTAGAGGGTAGGGATGAAAGCCTTTCAAGTTGAAGTTACTTTTGAATAAAAATAGTCGATGGTCATTAGTTTAGCGCGTCATTCTCATTACTATCGAATTTCAATTGCATCGTATTGGAAAACTGATTTAATTGTATATTTAGTGTCAATTTTTTTTACATGCAACCTTCTAAAAGTGATTATGACTTTATTTTTTGTTCTCAAGTTTTTCCAGCGCATAGTAAAAAAATGTCAAAGCTCTCGTGGCCTTACTATGGTTATTTCAAAAATTTTGAAGTCAACTTTTAGCAACATTAGAACAGTTGATCACAGCTGGCTGGCTGGAATGAGACAAGAATAAGAACAATTAACACGTTCGTCGCCCCGTTACCCAGAAACGGGTGACGGATGTATTTCCCTATCAACCATATATGGTTGATACTTTTCACGCTAAAATTTGTTTAGGATTTTTAAAGGTAATTTAATAGAATAGGCGCTTAAATATAAATTTATGGTTTGTAGAAAACTCATGAAATAAGAAACATAAAAATATAATTTTTATACTACGCCTTTTACCAATTTATATTTTGGATTGTTTGTCCTACTGTTTCATACGGAAGGCATACTATATGACATTGGCATGTGTTTTTGTTGTCAATATCACCATTGTTGCTTAAAATTTAAAAAAAATATTGCTAGATCGTGTAAAAAATGTTTATAAAGTTTGGCCTTTATTTCATAATTTATCCGCAAATTGAATGCGGTTGTCTTCGACCAGGAGCATGTTTACGCTTCAATGGAGCACAGTGTGAATAATTTTGTGTCATACTTATGCGAAAAGTAGTCCTGAACCGATCCCTCTATTCCCTTATAATTGATTTATTCCTTAACACAGTTTCTCGCTTGGCTATGGATATGGATATTTTCGTGCAATCGAAAGTCGAGTTTGGGCCCCGCAAGAAACACAGTCGAATCGCATATGTGTATACTCTCGCTCGGTGCAATTTTAAGCTTGAATAAGGTTATGCACCAAAGAACACAATTTTAGTTTTAACAAAATACATAGAGGAAGGTAATCCGTCGGTGACCCTGAACGGACCACCCCTTGGATCTCGGGGATATCGCTACCTACCGATTTTTTAGTAGTGTCAAATGAAATGTGTAACTACGCTGCAAAATTGGTTGTATTCTGACCTTTGTCGTACTATATTTGAGGCACCCTTCTCAATATATTTTTAATAAATTTAATTATTGTATTTTTTTATTTGGCTTGAATTTTTCAGACGAATTCTTCATAACCAAAAAAGACAATTTGCATTATCGGTTTTCTATTTTGACTTTAGCCTTACTTTTGAGAAGGGCCTAAGCAAAGATTGCTTTAAAATTAAAAAAAAATGCATATAAGTCAGAAACGGTTGGCACAATTAACTTGTTGTCTTTCGCAATGTTTTATATTGTTTTTGGAACTACGAGGAGCAAGTATGCACTGTTAAAAAAAATGTTTTATTTTTATTTTATTCTGAAAAAGCACTTTAAACTCAATTTCCTCAAAAATGTGATTCTGATTTTATGTATTTTCTATATGTTGGAGCGGACAACTAATGAAGTCTATTGTATAGTGTGCCAAAATGGAGAAATAATGGACAAAAAAGTTATAATTAAAAAAAAGTTGGAACTGTGAAAATTTCTGAAATGTTTCTTATAATTGTGTTTAGACCCGATTTTGTGAAAGTCAAAAAATCATTCAGCAAAATGTTGCTAAATTCTACTGTTTCTGAGATACAGTGATTTTAAAATGAAAATTTTCACTTTCAGTGATTTTCGATTCTTTTCAACCTAATAATAAATTATCTTAAAAGAGTAGATAATTATCAACTACAATGCTTGAATTAGTTATGTTAAGCGATCAATTGTTATGGTATAATAAAAAAAGTAATAAGATTTGTTATGATGTAACAAATTTTATGTTTTTTTTTGTTTTTATCAACTTTTTCTTTCAGTTAATCACTCAACTGCAAAAACGTCCAATTTGAGTTTGCTGTAGAATCCGATTGATGAGGCTCTGACCTATCTTTCACATTGTCAAATACAGCTGGGAATGTGTTTGCAGCTAAGTAATGACCAAAAGAGAGAGTCGAACTCCCAGTTTTGTTTCCTCGTATAGAGCCATAGAACAAATTTTGAATGGATCCTTTGATTGTTTATATTTTTTTTCCAAAAATCGATAGCATACCTACAATAAAATGAGACCAATATTCAGTTTTTTTTCCGAATATATCGTCCATACTTTGGAATGAATTTTATTTACCAAATGAGGAAAGTATGTCAGCGGTGAATGATTTTGTGAATGTTTTTGTTAATTTGGTGATGATATTTGATTCGATAAGAGAAATATTTACTAGAGTTTTAGCACTAATGTTGAGTCTAATTTGCATCGGACGAGCAAATCTTATACGAAACCTTATCATAATGTCTTTGAATTGATAAAGTTTCTCTTGAGCAACTCCTTCATCAATAAATTTGCGGCTACTCATACATCCACAGCAAACAAGGTCAAATTATCAAATTATCTAAGACTGTTTTGAAAAGCCTCGAAATCTTTATGCGTAGAGAAATTTGTTCTGGATGTTCACTCATACATTTATTCGGGTAAAACTTATTCAGTCGATTTGCAACGATCATACATATTGATGAAATAGTTAGGTACAAATTTGTATCAGGTGAATTTGGGTAAATGTAAGCATTAGTTTCATCAGAGTAAAATTTGACAGGGATCCCAGTATATTTTCTCTGTGGATAATTTTCTTGCTGAAAAAGTAAAAAGTACAAAAATCAGGGAAAATCAGGATCATTTCTGAAAAATCAGACAAAACTGAGTGTTTGTCAGGGAACGTGTCAAAAATTCTTGGAAATCGTGAAAAATCAGGAAGGTTGGCATCTCTGCATGTTGATATATAAAGTAGTGCAGATGCAGCAAAGATACAAGCAAGTAATTAACAAGTAACAAGCAAGTGTTAATCAAGTAAGAAGCAAAAGTTAATTCTGATGAGAAGAATGAAGTACAAAATTAATACCTTTTATAAATACAAAGGAACTATTCGTTTGAGCCAGAAGAGAAAGGAGGAGCAATTAACCCAAATTTTAATTCCAATACAATATAGTTATTTTAAAACTATTTTGTCCATTATTTTTCATTTTGGCGTACTATGCAATAAACTTCATTAGTTGTCCGCTGCAATAAAACAAAAATTTAAAAAAGTGTTATTTTCGAATAAAATAAAAGTAAAACTTTTTTTACAGTGCATACTTTCTCCATATAGTACAAATAATAACCGAAAACATTGCGGAAGACAACAACAAAATTCGAAAGAACACAAAAAAATCGACCTTCGAATTCAAATGAAATCGCTTTTAGATCTTATGTTGGTATATAAAAATAAGAGGTCCGCAAAAGTGTTGCCACATTTTCATCTGTACCATGGGGGCCAACAATCTTTCTAATCTGTATTTTTTCTTCCAAAGATCTGTACCATTGAAAATATTTTTTTTTGCATTATAATTTTATTAGTCTGAAAATATATTATTCAAGCTCTTTTTTTTATTATTTTTTCATGTTTGACTTTGTTTTTGTTGTTATAATCTGGAGGAAAAAATAGGCTCAACAGTTGCCGAAGTGTGAATTACAGTAAGAATATTAAAATCGATATATAATATTCGTTTTCTTTAAAAGTGGGCACGGGAAAAACGGAATTCATCCTCCAGCTTTTGTAAATCCTTATCGTTCAAACCTGGAAACACTCGGTTGGGAAGGTTTCTGAGAGCAGCTTTGAGGGTCGGATAATTTGAATCGAATCTTTTTCTCATATGTTCGACATAAGTCCACACTAAATTACGACTGACATTCTCAAAAACTATCTGCCTTTCGCCGTTCATTATTTTTATCATTATTTACGCGGAAATGGTTTTCAAATTCAGCAGTATTTGCATTGACCATTTATCCTACCATAGAATCATCGGGGATATTAATAAAAATCATTAGATAAAAGTCTTTCAGCTCTTCATGTAGCATTGTAAATTCATGGTTTTCAGCCTTGAACAAACAATTCATTATGTTGGTTTGGAGCGAAATATATATTCAAAAAGCAACATAGATTAAGTCATTAAATCTTTGAGGATTGTTAGTATTCAGCAAGCAGTCTGATATGTTTGTTACAGTTATATTGAAACGTCTAACGAGAATAGGGGTAGTGGGGGCAAATTGGTCACCTGCTTGTTTGGTAGTACTATTGACTATAGATGCCGTATTGATAGTCACCTTATGTTTGAAAAATTTAATGAGTTTTGAGTCACCCTGTACTTCAGTAGAGCTGTCGCATTTCAAAATACAAATTAAAACAGAAATTACTCTCTCGATAGCCATTCGGCAGTAGTTCTGTGCGCATGGTATCTAAGGAATTTCTCGTGAAATTTAGTTTATTCAATCCGATATATTGGACAAATCATCAGTTTTGACGATTGTTCACATATTCTAGGAGAGGTGAACAGATATTTTGTTTAATCTCAGCAATTAATTAGTATAGAAATCACATTCTGCTCTTGGAGAAGATCCTTTTGTGGCTTTGACCCTGGATAAATATGCCATTTCAACTAAACCAAGTCTCATCATGCGGAACGTTATGTGTTTCTTACTACGTTTTTGTAAGCAAGAGAACATTTTAATTGTGACTTCAGGTGATTAGGCCAAGCTTATTTCATACATGTACCTGCTATATCAAATATGATTTGTACAAATTCCCATATAGCTTGATAGGTACGGGTGTCCACTTTACCCTCAAGCAAAAAAAAGTTCTATTTTTCACCTTTTTTTCTTTAATGATGAAAAGTGTACTATTTTGAATTTTCATAGTAAAAGCCGTTTGCTATCTTGAAGAACAATGAGTTGAACTAGAATATCTTCGAGAAACGGGAATTGAAACGGTATGTAGGCGCTGGAAATGGGCATATTCCTTAGGGTGACCACTATGCCCCCACTTCTCCTACCTACAACCGATGCTTGTGGATATTTTGACCTTACGGAACTGTTCAATTATAATATTATAGAGGATTTTTGGCACAGATACGTTTAGTTCTTTTTCAATCATTCAAAGAGGATGCTTTTCTAGATATTTCAAGTAACAGCAAAACACGAAAAAGTGTTAAAAATTTCACACTCATAAAAATCTGTACCTATCTGTACTATATGAAGAAAAAAAAAATCTATAATCTGTACTGTGCAGGATCTGTAACATGAAAATCGAAAAAACTATGGATGAGGGGATGGGTGGGATGGTATTTCCGAGCGACACTTGCTTTTATACCGATTGATGTGATTTGAATAGCCTGATTTGAAAGGAATTTGAAGACTATTGAAACAAGTTTTTGGATCAAAAAGTAACAAGCATAGAACGCGTAGACAAAATGTAATCTTTCGAATAAAGTGTATATCATACCATTTTGTTTAGTTGTATTGAAGCTATTAACGCTCAAAATCTCGGTGTCCGGCGTAACGCTTTCGTTTTCGAAACTTCGAACTTACACCTCAGCATAGAAATGAAGTACGTAGTCCTACGTCAAAACTCTGTCCCTTTCCAGATAAATCAGTACTTGTGGCAACAATGTTCCCTGAATTATCTCAAATAAAATTCTACTATGTTCATTAAAAAATCATATTTCAACGGACAAAAAAAAAATTAGCTATTTCATATTCTGAAATATATTTTTACCCAATTTTCATTTCGCAGGATCGTGCAACTCCACTGTTCATCGCAGCCCAGAATGGCCATGGATCGGTTCTGAAGTTGCTTTTGGCAGCTGGTGCCCATCCGGACACCCCGAGGAATGACGGTGCCACTCCGCTGTGGATCGCAGCTCAGATGGGCCACGATCACATCGTCAAAATTCTGCTCCTCCACGGAGCGTACGTGGACGCGGTGCGATGTGTGAGTATTCTCCTCAACTTTCGATTTTTTTCCCACTGTAAATAACGTATTCCATCACAGGACGGAGCAACGGCACTCTTCAAGGCGGCCCACAAGGGCCACAGTTCGGTGGTCCACGAGCTGCTCAAGTATCGGCCGAATCTTGGGCTCATTCCGAACGGCGAAACAGCGCTGCATGCAGCGGCTCTGTTCGGACATCTACCAGTTGTGAAGCAGTTGATTGCTGCCGGCGCTGAAATCACCACCAAAAATCAGGAAGGCTTCACGCCACTCCAGATCGCCCGCCAGCAGAAATACCATGCCGTCTATCAGTATCTCAAGGAACGAGAGCATCATTTGCGACACCAACAGGCAGCAGCTGTTCAGGCGGGAGGAGGACAGAAGGGTCTCGTTTCGGTGGCCACCAGTGGCAACGCGGCAGCTCCGGTGGTCACCTCGGTTGCCATCAGCAGCTAGGGAGCGGAATCCGTTGCCCACAAGCAAGGGCACAAGGTCCACCGTTCCAGTTGAAGGAGATGTTGTTTCATTTTTTACTATTTGATATAATGAAGTTAAAGCCGTTTATAACGTGTTTCAGTTTGGTCGACATTCTCGGGAGACACTTCCGAGTGGTTGCTCGTGCATTCATGTACACAGGCGCGTACGCCTCGCGGAGGCAATAATTTATTCAACGCAACCGATAGTAAATTAGACTAACAAATTAGATGTAGTAAAAAGGTGAGCTAGCCCCACTTACGAACCTTCGTCAGCAGTGCGTGCATAGATTCGAGAGAGAGAGAGCGAGAAAAGTAAACACGAAAGCGAAAGCGATAGAATGGACGTGAAAGCAAACTAAAGTGCTTTTATCGTTGAAGTATCGAACTGTGGGGGGAAATTAGGGAATCATAATCTTAATCAAATGTCTAAACATTTAATTATTGATTGATTGGCAGACGCGAAGGCACGAATTCGAGATACACCCAGAAAGAGGCTCGGATCTACATATTGTGAACAGGTAAGCAATATAGATTGGAACTGTGCCCAAGGAGTGATTGCACCCAAAATGAGCTAAAAATATTCGAAATCTTAACCGACTTGTAGAAGGTATGGATGAAATTTTGCACATGCTTTCGCTATCCGAGACGAATTATTTCCTATGGTTGGAATATTATTGTGACTAAAGAATTATGTTCGAAAAGGGCGTATGTATTTTAGTATAAACTTTCATTAGAAAAAAATAGCTTGAAAATCTTTATAATTATTTTTTTCTTCTTTTTTGTATGAAAACTTGAAGGTATAGCGAACAATTTCTTCAGATTTTCAAGGTCTATTTTTTAATATTTCAAGTATGCAAAGTTGCTTGGAAGACCCATGTGTTTACACCCACAACGTTTAACTGATATATTAGATGGTGCTACCAACGGCTAGTCGAGTTGGCATGAAATTCGTCATTTACTGAATTTTGTGTCTATTTATTGATGAGAAAATTAGTTTACTTACTTGGCCAACCGCAAAGTTTTTGAATTGGTAAAACATTTTGTATGTGTTGATTTTGAATTTTGTATGAAAATCAAATTTTTAAGGGGAGAGAAATTTTAAAGGGGTCGATGGTACCACTTCGTTCAGGAAATGGGGTTTTTTGGTCAAAAAAAGTTTGAGGATCCCTGGTCTAGACGATCATATATGACATGGATTGCCGTCGAATGAGCAACGTACCGATCAGTGCTTTAGTTTGAACGTTGATATGAACAGCAGATGTAGAAAGTTTGATTTGAACGTTGACTCACTCGAGATGATTGCCATCTGATAGCGAGACCGACATGCATCTGTGGCAGTACTCGGATGCTAGTCCTAAATCAGTGTCTTAGAATATCAACAAACATTCACGAGTAACGAACATGATTTTATTTCAGTGTAAATTACTTTTTTTCAGCTTGAAACACACTGCCCTCATTATATTGATGACATTAACTAACGAGTTAATTTTGTTCATATCGCTGTTGCATGAACAAATTTGCTATAATGAATGAATGCGGCATTGAGTGGGGTTCATAACTTCGCTGTTATTTATACTTCAAATATCAAAAGCAACAAATTGATATTAATCACGAAACGATATTCGTTCTGGCAATGATTTTGAGTCAAAATTCAAAAATTAAAAAAAATAGTCAGTCTGGACCATTTAGAGAACGGAAACGCCAGAGTTCGATGAAACGAACTTTGCAAGAAATCGCGCAGGATTTTGTTCGGCGAGACGGTAACAACGGCATAAATAAAAACCAACCGCACACAGCTGCCTCAGGTTAAAAGAAAACAACAGCTGATATTCATTTGGCTAAAATGAAATTCAACTCTGGCATCTTGAATAATCAAGATGAGGAAGAAGATGGGTGGAAAATAAACTTCAAAACATATTGAAGAACAAAAGTTCATTTGCTCATATTCACTGGTTGTCTGGATCTGTCATTTTACTGTTTCGTTTGGAATATATAGGTTTTCGATGCAACCTAGCCCGAGAATCTATGCATTTGAGCTTAGCGAAGATGATTTTTTTCCACACTGTTCTAAATCATAGATGTAGGGTCGAAGACAGGTTTGAGTGAAAAACCAATATCGTAGATACCGTAGTCACAGCTGGAAAGTATATTGGATCATTCGTTTTGGTACGTAAGCCTCGCGCATTCTGAATTCTGGGTAGTACCTACGTATAATATTTAAGAAAAGGAGAGGGTCGGGTACTGAATGTTGTTTTTCTACAAACAGTTATTATTCCTTTGGTGGGCATTTCAACAACCATAAACGACGAGTTTTTTTTTAATTTTCGAGTAAGAATGGGTGTTACGATCAAAACCCAAAACACGATCCCGGTAGCTGTACACGACGATGCTGATGAAGTTGAACTGTGAGGTGATGGAAGACGGAACCTTCGTCATAATGTGTGTAGGCGATCTGGCGTAGTGGTAACATCCATGCCTCTCACGCTAAAGGTCACGAGTTCAATTCTCACTCTCGACATTCTTCCAAAAAATGGAAGTAAAAGTGACGAACCAGCCAAATGAGTTGAAAGTCACTATAATACAGATAAAAAAAAACCTTCGTCATAAAGGATTCAAATCAGCTCCATGAGCAAGGAGTTTCATACGGACGAAATTCATACCAACTCGACTGGTCGTTGGCAGCACCTTCTCAGATAGCAGTGAAACGTTGTGGGTGTAAAGGCATGGGTCATTTAAGCAACTTTGCATATTTGAAATATTAGAAAAATAATTAGACCCCTTTTTGGAAAAAGCCAAATTTTTTTTCTTAAATTTTTACAAAAATTTATAACTTTAAAACTATGATACCTACAACATTCAGGTCAATTGTTTGGAAATATAGACTCCTGAAAAATATAATGTTTTGCTCGTAACATTTTTGTGTGTAAATTCTCACGTTTGACATGTTCTTGACATGTTTTCAAATAGAGAAAAGTTAGCAGAGAATGTAAATTGCGATAATTTATACATAAAAACGTTACGAATTAAACATTAAAAGTTTTTTTTTCAAAGAAAAAAAAATTAAAAAGTTGTTGTTCGAAAAACTTTTTTCATGTAAATGAAAATTTTTTTTTCATCGTCCGATGTATGGGAAACTTGTTGGAATTTCTAAGGGCTATTTATATCTATTTTTTGCAGAATTTTGAAAACATTTTCGAGGAAAATGAATTTTTACTATAAATTTTTTTTTTCAATGAAATTTTTTCCCAAAAAAATCTTTGATGATTTTTAATGAAAACCTAAGTAATTTCCTACATTTCATTTTCTAACCATCTTTTTGTAGATGTTCTTCTTCTTCAGTGGCACTAACGTTCCTAGAGGAACTTCGCCGTCTCAACGTAGTATTACTTGCGTCATTTTTATTAGTACTTAGTTGAGATTTCTATGCCAAATAACACGCCTTGAATGCATTCTGAGTGACAAGCTCTAGAATACGCGTGATCACAGTGCAAGTCGGAGGAAATTTCTTTGACGAAAAATTCCCCCGACCAGAACGGGAATCGAACCCGAACACCCGGCATGTTAGTTATGACGCTAACCACTCGGCCACGGGAGCACATGTTATAGCACATGCACATGTAGATGTTCTAGTTTTTAAATAAAGATTTTTCGAAAAAAAAGTTGAAAACACTCAAAATTAAAAAAAAACCTACAAAAAAAAATATCAGGCCTACAAAATTTTAGTCAAAGAATGGAATGTGGGAAATTATTTTGGTTTTCATGTAAAATTATCATTTTTTGGAAAAAAATTTCATTAAAAAAATATTTTGAGAATTAAAATTCATTTTTCTCGAAAACATATGCTTTCAAAATTCTGAGAGAAATAGATATAAATAGTCCTTAGAATTTCCAACAAGTTTTCCATACACCGGACGATGAGCACATTAACATGGAAAAAGTTTTTTGAACAACAACTTTTTCATGTTTTTCTTTGACAAAATGCTATTAATGTTCAATTCGTAATTTTTTTTTGTATAAATTATCGCATTTAATGCTCTGCTAACTTTTCTCTATTTGGAAACATGTCAAGAACATGTCAAACGTGAGAATTTACACACAAAAATGTTACGAGCAAAACATTATATTTTTCAGCAGTCTTCATACGAAAATGACATATTTTCCAAAAAATAGAAAAGATAAAAACTTGATGTCTTCGACAAAAGTTTATATTTTAACAAGATCTAAAACTTTGTCGAATACACTATAACGCTATCTTGACTTTAAACAAAATTAGGATAAGTTGTATTTTTTTCAAAGAAAACATGAAAAAGTTGTTGTTAGAAAAACTTTTTCCCTGTAAAAGTGCATACATCGGAAGATGGATGGACGACTTGTTGGAAATTCTAAGGACTATTATATATATTTTTGAGAATTTTTTAAATAAGAAAAATGAATTTTAATTTTCAAAATAACTTTTTTTTCAGCGAAATTTTTTTGGTAATTTTTTGTGAAAATTTAAACAATTTCCTACATAATATTCCTTGACAAGAATTTTGTAGGTATCATAGTTTTTAAGTTATAAATTTTTGTAATTTTTGAGTTTGCTAGTTTAGAAAAGCTATATGTACCAGTGGCTTCAAGAGCGACATTTTCATTGCAACCGGGACCGTCAATCAGGAAATTTTCGAGAACGAGTGTCTAGAAAAAGCTGTAGAAAAGCAGCAAGAAGCAGTTTTAGGCAAGGGTGCGTTCTGCGGCGGATAAAGTGGATGAGGTGGCTATACAGAACATGATGGCTGGAGTTAAACGAAATTTACACGCATATTTGTTTTTCAAAATTTTGATCCTAGCAATCAAAACGTTTCGAATGTTTATTAATATGTGCATTGTTATATATACTTTGTTAAAAATGCACTCAAAGTTGAGCCTAGGATTTTTTTTCTGAAGGTGTGTGTTTCCATTGAGGTGCGCATAATAACGCATCGCGTCATTTACTTCGTTGCACTAGACGTTTATCTTTGATTTTAAAATTAAACCAACTGAAACACATGACATAAATAGGAAATGAAGATTCAATTGCTGAGAGACGATTCATTTTTGCTCGTTCAGGTAAAAAGTGGCGATACAAGCGATTATGATTACAAATCGACAGATTGCCTGTCGTTCCAACAAGCGATCAACTTTTGTCTGAAAGAAACTTTTCTAATTAAAGTTTAAAATCGAAATTATCGAAGTTATAATTTCAATTTTTTTTGAAACTCGAAATTATCGAGGTTATAATTTCAATTTTTGACGTAGGATTACGTCTTTCGGGAACATATTGGGGTACAAATTGAAAATCGAAAATTGAGTATATCGTGAAAATTGTCCAATTTCAAACGCTTATTGCTCAGTCATTCGATGATGGATTGATGAAATTTTTGCTCCAATCGATTTCGGCACTCCATAACAATTTTTCATATTGAAGAAAATAATATATGTCATGAAACTAACTATCGAACAATTGAAAAATCTCAACCCCTACCCTAACGGAAATACCAACTTCTGATTGGTCGAAATTGACGACACATGCGGCGGGTCCCTAACAGAGACATCAAAACCAAGCTGCCTAGGGGAAATCGGCATTGCAAATACATAATAGTAGGGGGAGCTTTTGCACCCACCGAAATGTGTTCCCTATCAGAGACATCAAAACCAAGCTGCCTGGGGGAAATCGGCATTGCAAATATATGCAAGTCGGGGGCACTTTTGTATTGCAAGTAGGGTGAGTGATACGATTAATTCTAGCAAATAAAATTTAAATTTGGAACTTTAATGTTGGTTGCTTCGTTAAATTTCATATCAATGACCGATCGTGTATTGTGAAACATTTAGCACAAGTGTAAGTGTAGAGCAAGGGGACGAATTACCCGCAAAGGAAGGAAAGGAGGGTATAAGGATATAGGAACAATCACACACGAGAACATGATACATGAAACGATTTATTTCAATTTTCATAAATAAAAACCAAGGTGTGTTCCCACTCGAGAACGGGTCGTTTGGTCTAAGCTGTCTGTTTTGTTGTGTTCATTCTCACCCAAAGAAAGTTTATACAATGAGAAAAATTGGAAAAGTGAAGAAATATTAGAAAATATTAGAAAGTGATTTTCCATATGCTCTACATATAAGATTAGGTGTTGTTAGTCCAATTTAAATTCGCATCAACAGATAGCCTAACGGAATCCTACGTCAACTATGCGGTCGTGTCTCGGACACAACCCTCCTGTGACTTTTTTTTATATTTTCTTAATCCGGAAGCATGTACAAAATCTCACCCAGCCATAATGGTCTAATTTGATGAACCCAACATTTGGCGAGGAATCTTTCACAAACGTAATAACTATTTCAAATAGATATCAATGCATACATAGAATACCATCACACTTTCATAACTTCTATTTGTGAGATCATTTCTACTAAACACGGTATGGATGTACAAAAATAGAATTGAGTCACTGTTATGTAAAAGCCTGGTGCATACATATGCATGAATGTAAATGCTCATTGATAAAGTCACAAGCAATAATCAGAATAACTATGTTAATACGTTGATAAACACCGTAAGCAAATATCGAAATACATATACAGAGAAGAAAACACTCGCTTTAGTAACTAGTGTACGAGAAGAAGTCATTCGAGTCCGGTTGGCCTTGAGCCATCGAGCCGACGAGAAATAGATTCTAAGACAACCTGTTGTAGATAGTGATGAGTTACATCATGGCTGACGAACACGCCCACTCTGCGCGTTTCGTCTAGTCAATGTGCTCACTAAATCTTCGCTTCGTTTCCCATCCAATCTCTTCAAAAATTTCTCGCATAATTTACTACCTGACGATAGCATATTTGATAAATTAGACAGGAAGCCGCTATATTTCGCTATTCACCGAAAGACGTAAAAAAGTCAGTCACCGGGTGGACAAAGCAAGTA
Organism: Toxorhynchites rutilus septentrionalis; assembly: GCF_029784135.1. Lineage (NCBI taxonomy): Eukaryota > Metazoa > Arthropoda > Insecta > Diptera > Culicidae > Toxorhynchites > Toxorhynchites rutilus. The sequence goes on along the minus strand of NC_073746.1, from coordinate 42,458,021 downwards.
ATAAAAAGCGCGACAACAATAACACACGACAGGCAGCCAAGCAAGCAGCAAAACACATGTTAAATAGTAGTAAAAATTTGATAGAGCACTTCGTTACAGACTCACACGCAGCTTCTCAGACAGCAAGAAAAGCGCGCACGCGAAAGCTGAACTCAAACACAAGAAAGAAGAAGAAAAAAAAACATGAAAATACTAATTTAGAAGTATGGCATAAAATAAACACACAATCGAAGCAATAAAAATCAGGTTCGACCGTAAGGAAAACATCCGACCTCTGGCGCGCGAGGGGATTACTGATATCCAAAAGCCATCTTTACGAGCGTGCGCCACCCGGCGTATGTTTTTCCGGTGAATTCGGCAAATCTGGGAATCTGTGCCGACGTCTGCCCGCTTCCTCGGCAAGAATTTAATCAATCCGATCTGGGTCATGAAGCGTAATTAATCCGGATGGTCATTTCCGAACTGCGTTTCGCTGCGGAATTTTCCCTCAAATCTGAAATCTATTTTTGCTCACACAGAAAAGGAAGTTCGCATAGCGACAATTTATTTTTTTTTATTGAAATTTATAATAAAAATTTTATGTGGTAGTTTTATTGGTTTTGGCATTGTACTTCAAGCTTAGGCGATAGTCTTTTTATTAACCCCATGGGGCACCCTTTACGGAATGTCTCACGCAGTTTCCTGATCGTTGAATTGGTTTCCTTTCGTTAGAGAAATTATTCGAAATCTGAATGTAATTTGCCATGACAGAAAAAAGGTTCCGCCACTGCATAACGATTTGGATTGCAAAACTTCTTTCTGGAGGGGAAAATTATATTCAGTTCTCACACAACAGATTGTTTCACACGACAATATCTCACAACATCCTACCGATTCGTGTTTCTCAAGGTGTGAAATCCGTTTTCGGAAACAACAGAGAAGAAATCCGACCGTCAAGATCCTCATTTACCCTGGCTTCCCAAGTTTGCTCATTAACACACACCTTCCTACTATCCGCTCCATTATCGTGGTTCAGTCGTCCTCGCCGGAGATTTGCTTTTTTTCTTCGTCGTTTGCTCCTTCAGGTTGAATGGACAAATTAAGAGCTATTTCCGCCGTCCGTGTTTCCTCTGACCTTGTTCACCCTTCCGAAAATGAGCATCCGAAGAGATTGAATTAGCGAAATTTTTCTTAACGTTGGTGCTCAGTTTCCTTTGCTTAAGGATATGACGACTTTGTATTTCATCTCGGACTACAGATAATTGAGTAACGTCCGAAGGAAGAGCACTAAATGATGAAAATGTTGCTGGTAAAGGGTGTGTCACATCAAATTGCATCACGGAAAAAACGCTGTAGAAATTTAATTTTTAGGAATTATATCTTCAGCTTTCGCTTATAATCAGATAAGAGTGTATAGATCACGTTGGCCATGCATCACTGTCAATTTTTCGTAAATTTGGAAAAATGTCGTCGAACGAAAAAGAGCGTCGTGAATTAATCCTGTGCACTCATTTCGAGAATCCGGAGTTGTCACATCGGGACATCGGTAAGATGCTGGGAATCGTCCAATCCACGGTCAGCAGAGTACTAAAACGATACTTCGAGAACCTAACCATCGACCGGAAGGTGAAGAACGGCAAAAATGGATGCTCCGTCAGTGAAAAAGATCACAAGCGCGTAGTTAAGCAGTTTAGACGTGATCCGAGAAGTTCGGTCCGGGATGTCGCCAATAAGCTGAATTTGTCAAGTTCATTCGTCCAGCGGACCAAGCAGCGGGAGGGCCTGCGTACATACAAGGTTCAGAAGGCTCCTAACCGCGACGAAAGGCAAAACATGGTGGGGAAGACGCGAGCCCGGAAGCTGTACACCGAAATGCTGACGAAGCCGCATTGCCTGGTAATGGACGACGAAACCTACGTCAAAGCGGACTTTCGTCAGCTGCCGGGCCTGTTGTTCTTCTCCGCAGAGGACAAATTCAGCGTTCCGGAGGAAATTCGCAAGCAGAAACTATCCAAGTTTGCCAAAAAGTACATGGTGTGGCAAGCGATCTGCTCTTGCGGAAAGCGGAGCGCCCCCTTCGTGATGACCGGCACGGTAAACGGGCAGGTTTACCTTGAGGAGTGCCTACAGAAGCGCTTACTTCCACTATTGAAGCAGCACGAGGGCCCGACCATTTTCTAGTCGGATCTCGCTTCGTGCCACTATTCAAAGAACGTGTTGGAGTGGTACGAAGCCAACGGGGTCACCTTCGTGCCAAAGGAAATGAACCCGCCCAACGCGCCGGAGCTTCGCCCAATAGAGAAATATTGGGCGATTATGAAGCAGGCCCTCCGGAAGAACCCAAAAGTTGTCAAATCGGATGCGGACTTCAAGAGAAAATGGATTTCTGTTCAAAAAAACTACAACCTGACGTTGTACAGAACCTTATGGACGGGGTAAAGAGGAAGGTGCGAGCATACGGGCTTGGGCTCGAAGTATGAATGAAAAGAAAATGCCAAAAGTTGTTTAATAGTTTTTATTTTACTGTCTAAAATTTTCAAAAGGATCGGTCTACTGGGCGAATTTCTACAGCGTTTTTTCCGTGATGCAATTTGATGTGACACACCCTTTATTGATTTTTTTCTATAAAAAAAAAAAAAATTAGGAAAGTAGAGTATAGTGATTGAAAAAGGCACTGTTTCAAGGGTTAATCGTCAATCGCGACAGTCATTGTCATGATGCACTAATTTAAAGAGTTATACTGCCGTTCTACACATAGTTGTTCCATGTTACTTTTTAACAACTTTCACTTTTCTTCAAAAAACGATGTTTTTATGCCTAATCTTCCAGAAAACCACAAATACTTATTGTTTGATCTCATCTTTTCAAAAAACAACATCAAGCTCAATTGTCCCTTGTTGATATTCTAGGCATAGCTGTCCCACCATGTGTTTTTTATAGATCCATAATAAATGAATCGGTTCAAGTTCAAGAATTTTATGTCACGCTTTCAGCAGGGCAAATGTACTCATTTCTGGTTTGAAAGAACGAATTATTTCTCAAACAAATAAAAAAAAGTTTAACGGATCACGTGTACTCACTGTTAGCGAATGCCTATAAACAATGAGATTCATATCTTGCAAAGGTATTGCAGATCTCTCCCTTATTCATAAAACGTTGTTTTTATGCAAAATCTTTCGGAAAAACACTGAAAAAACTTGTTGTTTGTTTCCAATATTTCAAAAAACCACATCAAGTTCAAATGTCCTATGTTGGTATTCTAGGCAAAACTGTCCAACCATGTGATTTTGAACCGAAATCACGCTTGATCGATTCAAGTTTGGAGAAATTTCACATTTCATCAAACAATAAATAAAAAAAAATTCATTAAACAATAATTATAAAAATTCCGGTGTATTGCCAAACTGATATGCTGAAAGCTTCTGGTAGACAAATATGCTAGAAAACATTGATTGCGTTTTTCTCAGTTGCTGGTTTTGGAACATGGGACAACTATGCGTAGAACGGCAGTATATACCTTCAGGTATTTTAAAAAATCAAATTATTTAAGTGTAGATCATTTAGAAAAGACACAGGTTTAAATGTGTCTATTTTATGCGTGAATCAATGAATCGGAAAATTATTATTGTTCGATATAAAATGTCTGACTAGGTGTAGGGTATTTTCAGAAAATCATAGAAAATAAACAATTCAACGTTATTTCGAAGAAATTGTGTAACTATTTTTCTTCTCGATGACGTTTCCCTTCATCTTCAACTTCCGCTTTTCTATTGCTTGAAAGTTCTCTTTTGGACAGAGCTGGGCTCACTTGAATTCCGCCATTCCCGTTAGCTAAATCTAATCAAAGCATCACTAGCCTATCATGAGACTTGATAAAGAGAAAAATCCGTTTTTTGAAACACTTCGTCCCCCGACGTTCCGATACAACACTCTTCCCGAAGCAAAACTACGCTTTTACTGCCACAACTAAAGATCCTTTTCGATTGAACTTCAATCGCAGTTCACGATAAGGGTAGGGGTGTTCATGTGATTTTTAACATTGAATGTACACACGTATTTCCAACGACAATAATATGAAACCAGTGAGCATAAAGAAAAAATGAAGGATCTGTACCTAGTGGGAACGGATGAGAGCTTTACGTAAGACTGGGATTATTTGGAACAAGACAATTGATGTCCTCCAACCAGATTATCTTCCCATCAGCTACTAATGGGGAAAGTGTTAGATCAATTCCATGCCAAATCAGCCGAAAAACTGCAAATTTTAACGCGACCCTTTTGGATTCTATTGAAATTGCAATTTTTATCATCATATGACCAAGTTAAATGACGACAAATTTATAAAAAGTGCGTATCCAAAATCTTTATTTCAAAAAATCGTTACTCAACACTCAGATGTCTGATTAAAATTTAATGTTCGGCAAAATTGTTGAAAAATTAATGACTATTTAGAAAAAAATTACATTTTAAATGCACTGTTGAGAAATCTTCTTCAAAAAATTGAATTTAATATTATAAAACTTTTATATCTTAAAACACACCACGCCACCATTTCTACTTTTAAATATGAAATCATTCATATTTCAATGCAAAAATTAACCGGGTAAAAGTATGCCGTCCGACGCTCGCTAACGCTTGGTCGGACCTAACTGAATGATCGTCTCCTATGTTTCAAACTAACCAGGCAACCGATGGAATACAGGAATGCTTGCGAGAGGCCGCCGCTTCTGCCGAGGTGACTCGGATAACGTCACCTCGGTGACTCGGATTGCGTCACCTCGGTGACTTGGGCCCTGCTCGTTAGATGGGAACTACGCTCCATCACACATTACTCGAGAATTAATCAAGCAAATGAAACGAAATTTGGCATATGAAGGTTTTAGGGTGCAATAAATGTTTCTATGGTGGTTAGACACTTCTCCCCCCTTTTTAAGGGGGGCTGCCATACAAATGAAACACAAATTTCTGCATTACTCGAGAATTAATTAATACCCACTTCTGATTGGTCGACATTTGGCGGGTCCCTAACAGAGACATCAAAACCTAGCTGCCTGGGGGGAATAGGCACTGCAAATACAGGAAATTAGGGGAGCTTTTGTTCCTACCTAAATGTATTCCCTAACACAGACATCAAAACCAAGCTGCCTGGGGGAAATCAGCATTGCAACTTCTTGAATGTAGAGGGAGCTTTTGTTCCCACCGAAATGTGTTCCCTAACAGAGATATCAAAACCAAGCTGCCTGGGGGAAATCGGCATTGCAAATACATGTAAGTCGGGGGCATTTTTAGAATGCAAGTAAGGTGAGTGATACGAGTAAAATTGTATATGGTAGCAGTTGTGTTAAAAATGACTTGATATATGAAACGATTTATTTCAATTTTCATAAATAAAAACCAAGGTGTGTCCCCGCTTGAGAACGGGTCGTTTGGTTTAAGCTGTCTGTTTTGTTGTGTTCGTTTTCACCCAAGGAAAGTTTATACGGCGAGAAAAATTGGAAAAGAGAAGATATATTAGAAATTTGATTTCCCATATGCTCTACATATAGTATTAGGTGTTGTTCTTCTTCCCCTGTTGGATGTGAACCACTGCGTCCGTTATTCTGAACTATTGTGGTATATCCCATTTTTTTGTACTCCGCTTCAAGCTTACCTACTGCTTATTGATGAAGAAGTAGACTGAAAGCTATAGCGAGATAGGTGCCAATCAGGAATACTCTGTTTGATAAATTTTATAATCCTGATTGGCGACGCAGACCAAATTTCCTTGGGCTCCAGAATAGCCTTATTAAGGTATTTAAGTCTGCGTCTAGTTAGAGCTCCACAATTACAGAGCAAATGTTCCGAGGTTTCGCTTTCGGTATTACAAAAACGACAAATATCATCTTGCACTAAACCTATGTTTTTGAGATGGTATTTGCTCGGACAGTGTCCTGTTATAAGGCCTGTGATTGTGCCTAAGTCTTTCTTATTAAGACTCAGCAATTGTTGAGTAATTTGAATACTCGGCGTGATAAATTTTTTTGACTGGTTAAGTTGTACCGCCAACCAGTTGGCTAACACTTCCCGGTCTTCCCAGTTCTTCAGCTCACCTTTCAACACACAGTCAGATATTCCACAGAATGGTTCTGGACCAGTGAAAGGTGAGCTTGAGCCGTTCCTGGCAAGTTCATCTGCTCGCTCGTTTCCCTCTATTCCACAATGGCCAATGGTACAGTTGTACCGAACTTATCCGACTTAGTTGCCGTAAGAGGAGAATGCATTCCCAGACATTTTTTGAGGAGCATTTAAAAGCATTTAGAGCTTTAAGTGCCGCTTGACTGTCTGAGAATATGCAGATGTTAGCATGTCTATATTTTCTTTTAAGGCAGACATTTGAGCATTCTATTATCGCAGCTATTTCTGCTTGAAAAACTGTTGGCCAGTTTCCCATAGCTACAGAGATTTTTGTTCTGGGACCATACACTCCAGCACCTGTTCTGATTCCCATTTTTGACCCATCAGTGTAGAACATGATTGAACCATTACGAACACTGGGACCGCCTTCATCCCATATTGAACGAGAAGGTTCGATTACACTGTATGGAATGTCGTAGTTAGTCCTAGGTTCCATCCAATCACTGTTCATCTCTGAGGATGGTCCAACGGGTAAGAGATTCAGGATGCTCAAGTGACCAATTTTGTCTCCGTCTAGTATTTTTTTCCATTGTTTAAGCTTTAGAGCGCTTTTCTTAGCCTCTAGCTGAACATGTTGGTTCAGAGGTAGTAAGTGAAGGATAGCCTCCAGTGCCTTCGAGGGTGTGCTTCGCATTGCTCCAGTAATTGCAATGCATGCTAGTCGTTGGAGTTTGTAGGTGTTGTTAGTCCAATTAAAATTAAAATTGGGTTGAATAAACACTCAGAAAGTATAAGTTATAAAAGAAAATTACCTTTTTCCATTTCAAATATGTTTTCTCTATATTAAAGTAACTAATTATACTGATAAGAAAAATTGATAATTGTGTTCGGTATTGGTAATTATTTATATTACATTGGTGAGTTTTTTTTTCTTTATTTTATCCATACATAACACAGGAGGCATCTCGTCTAGGATCACAGAGGGCGGTTTTCTCAATTCCCTTTCTCGTTTAACTATGTAATTCTTCAAACATATTCAAAATCAACAGATAGCCTAACGGAATCCTACATCAACTATGTGGTCGTGTCTCGGACACAACTCTCCTGTGACTTTTTTCCCCCTTTTTTTCCAAAAATGACATTTTTCAAAAATTCATAACTTGTGACCTACTGAACTGATTTAGACGGTCGACATACCAAATTAAAGCTAGTCATTCTTGGAAAAATGCTACGCTTGCAAAAATTTCAGGTTTTAGTTTCGTCATCATTGATTGTATTGTTTTTTTTTATAGATTTTATGGTCTCGGGACCAAGGGCGCTATATTTTTTTATATTTTTTATGGAAAGCTGAGGATTTTTCACATAACATTTCATCTCGAAAACAGGGAGGCGTTTTTGTTTTTGTTTTTGAGTAATGATTTTTCAAAGTTACCCGATGATTCAAAAAATCATTTTTCCCTTTTTTCCCAAAAATGACTTTTTATTTACTTTTGAACTACTGGACCGATTCAGATGATCGACATATCCAATTAAAGCCTACTAGCTTTCCTTTCTTGAAAAAATAACACACTTGTCAAATAATTGGATTGAAGTGAAGTCCAGTCTAGTCGCATAGTCGCAATATTGAACATAGAAATTGAATAACTTAAAAACGAAAAATAACACCTCTCTGGTATTCGGATGTATTATGTGAAAAAACCTCAGCTTTCAGGAAAAAATATGGGAAAATATGGCGCTCTTGGTTCCGAAACGATGTAAGCTATAGAAAACAAATATAATCAATAATTACGAAAACAAAATTCATTTCTATTCAGATGCTATGCTATGCTATGTGAAAAATTCTCAGATTTTCAGAAAAAACATAAAAAAATATAGCGCCTTTGGTCCCGAGACCATGAAAACCATAAAAATCAAATACAATCAAAAACAACGAAAACATAATTCAAATTTTCTGCAACTGTAGTATTTTTTCAAACAAGATCAGCTGATTGGCTTTAATTTAATATGTCGTACGTCTCATTTTTGGCAAAAAGGCGAAAAAATGGATTTTTCGGACCACCCTAAAATGGAAATGGTCATCCTAACAAAAAAAAATAAAAAATAAAAAATAAAAAAATGCGACTCTAATAATTTGCTATAAAGAACAAAACTACCACTTTTGATGACAATCTGAGAAACACTGTATCGGTTTGGCATGGAATGGCTGTATATATTGGACTCGATTATATACAGACTCGATTATATGTGATTCGATTATATACAATATTGGATTCGATTAAAGGGTGTGTCACATCAAATTGCATCACGGAAAAAACGCTGTAGAAATTCGCCCAGTAGACCGATCCTTTTGAAAATTTCAGACAGTAAAATAAAAACTATTAAACAACTTTTGGCATTTTCTTTTTATTCATACTTCGAGCCCAAGCCCGTATACTCGCACCTTCCTCTTTACCCCGTCCATAAGGTTCTGTACAACGTCAGGTTGTAGTTTTTTTTGAACAGAAATCCATTTTCTTTTGAAGTCCGCCTCCGATTTGACAACTTTTGGGTTCTTCCGGAGGGCCTGCTCCACAATCGCCCAATATTTCTCTATTGGGCGAAGCTCCGGCGCGTTGGGCGGGTTCATTTCCTTTGGCACGAAGGTGACCCCGTTGGCTTCGTACCACTCCAACACGTTCTTTGAATAGTGGCACGAAGCGAGATCCGGCCAGAAGATGGTTGGGCCCTCGTGCTGCTTCAATAGTGGTAGTAAGCGCTTCTGTAGGCACTCCTTAAGGTAAACCTGCCCGTTTACCGTGCCGGTCATCACGAAGGGGGCGCTCCGCTTTCCGCAAGAGCAGATCGCTTGCCACACCATGTACTTTTTGGCAAACTTGGATAGTTTCTGCTTGCGAATCTCCTCCGGAACGCTGAATTTGTCCTCTGCGGAGAAGAACATCAGGCCCAGCAGCTCACGAAAGTCCGCTTTGACGTAGGTTTCGTTGTCCATTACCAGGCAATGCGGCTTCGTCAGCATTTCGGTGTACAGCTTCCGGGCTCGCGTCTTCCCCACCATGTTTTGCCTTTCGTCGCGGTTAGGAGCCTTCTGATCCTTGTATGTACGCAGGCCCTCCCGCTGCTTGGTCCGCTGGCGAATGAACTTGACAAATTCAGCTTATTGGCGACATCCCGGACCCAACTTCTCGGATCACGTCTAAACTGCTTAACTACGCGCTTGTGATCTTTTTCATTGACGGAGCATCCATTTTTGTCGTTCTTCACCTTCCGGTCGATGGTTAGGTTCTCGAAGTATCGTTTTAGTACTCTGCTGACCGTGGATTGGACGATTCCCAGCATCTTACCGATGTCCCGATGTGACGACTCCGGATTCTCGAAATGAGTGCACAGGATTAATTCACGACGCTCTTTTTCGTTCGACGACATTTTTCCAAATTTACGAAAAATTGACAGTGAAGCATGGCCAACGTGATCTATACACTCTTATCTGATTTTAAAGCGAAGGCTGAAGATATAATTCCTAAAAATTAAATTTCTACAGCGTTTTTTCCGTGATGCAATTTGATGTGACACACCCTTTATATACAGTTTGGAAAAAATATTTTTTTAAAAATTTCAAATATGGTTTGTTTCGGGAAGAAATGTAACGTGAAGGGGGAAGGGGGTACAGTGGGGTAAAAATCGTGATTTTTGAAAGTTTTACTTGCATTTTCACTAGGAATTGTTGATATAGATATTGTAGCCAAATTAAGAAAGATAGTAGTTGGGCGTCAAAGAACAAATTGTAGAGCGATTAAAGAACTTCAATTTAACTGATACAAACAATTTAGTTTAATATAAATTTTTAGAATAAAATTAATAATAACACATTAAAAATTATTAACTTTTAAGTTTTTCTCTTCCAAAATGTTATTAAAATCCACTAATTTTGTTGTTCCACTACTATATCCTGCACTAAATTTTCTCATCTTTCAAATTAAAGCATCATAATCGTCTTCCGTAGCGAACTTTTTAATGTAGAGCCAGTTTGAGGCAACAGAGCAACACAATTACAGAGCAAATGTTCCGAGGTTTCGCTTTCGGTATTACAAAAACGACAAATATCATCTTGCACTAAACCTATGTTTTTGAGATGGTATTTGCTCGGACAGTGTCCTGTTATAAGGCCTGTGATTGTGCCTAAGTCTTTCTTATTAAGACTCAGCAATTGTTGAGTAATTTTAATACTCGGCGTGATAAATTTTTTTGACTGGTTAAGTTGTACCGCCAACCAGTTGGCTAACACTTCCCGGTCTTCCCAGTTCTTCAGCTCACCTTTCAACACACAGTCAGATATTCCACAGAATGGTTCTGGACCAGTGAAAGGTGAGCTTGAGCCGTTCCTGGCAAGTTCATCTGCTCGCTCGTTTCCCTCTATTCCACAATGGCCAATGGTACAGTTGTACCGAACTTATCCGACTTAGTTGCCGTAAGAGGAGAATGCATTCCCAGACATTTTTTGAGGAGCATTTAAAAGCATTTAGAGCTTTAAGTGCCGCTTGACTGTCTGAGAATATGCAGATGTTAGCATGTCTATATTTTCTTTTAAGGCAGACATTTGAGCATTCTATTATCGCAGCTATTTCTGCTTGAAAAACTGTTGGCCAGTTTCCCATAGCTACAGAGATTTTTGTTCTGGGACCATACACTCCAGCACCTGTTCTGATTCCCATTTTTGACCCATCAGTGTAGAACATGATTGAACCATTACGAACACTGGGACCGCCTTCATCCCATATTGAACGAGAAGGTTCGATTACACTGTATGGAATGTCGTAGTTAGTCCTAGGTTCCATCCAATCACTGTTCATCTCTGAGGATGGTCCAACGGGTAAGAGATTCAGGATGCTCAAGTGACCAATTTTGTCTCCGTCTAGTATTTTTTTCCATTGTTTAAGCTTTAGAGCGCTTTTCTTAGCCTCTAGCTGAACATGTTGGTTCAGAGGTAGTAAGTGAAGGATAGCCTCCAGTGCCTTCGAGGGTGTGCTTCGCATTGCTCCAGTAATTGCAATGCATGCTAGTCGTTGGAGTTTGTAGGTGTTGTTAGTCCAATTAAAATTAAAATTGGGTTGAATAAACACTCAGAAAGTATAAGTTATAAAAGAAAATTACCTTTTTCCATTTCAAATATGTTTTCTCTATATTAAAGTAACTAATTATACTGATAAGAAAAATTGATAATTGTGTTCGGTATTGGTAATTATTTATATTACATTGGTGAGTTTTTTTTTCTTTATTTTATCCATACATAACACAGGAGGCATCTCGTCTAGGATCACAGAGGGCGGTTTTCTCAATTACCTTTCTCGTTTAACTATGTAATTCTTCAAACATATTCAAAATCAACAGATAGCCTAACGGAATCCTACATCAACTATGTGGTCGTGTCTCGGACACAACTCTCCTGTGACTTTTTTCCCCCTTTTTTTCCAAAAATGACATTTTTCAAAAATTCATAACTTGTGACCTACTGAACTGATTTAGACGGTCGACATACCAAATTAAAGCTAGTCATTCTTGGAAAAATGCTACGCTTGCAAAAATTTCAGGTTTTAGTTTCGTCATCATTGATTGTATTGTTTTTTTTTATAGATTTTATGGTCTCGGGACCAAGGGCGCTATATTTTTTTATATTTTTTATGGAAAGCTGAGGATTTTTCACATAACATTTCATCTCGAAAACAGGGAGGCGTTTTTGTTTTTGTTTTTGAGTAATGATTTTTCAAAGTTACCCGATGATTCAAAAAATCATTTTTCCCTTTTTTCCCAAAAATGACTTTTTATTTACTTTTGAACTACTGGACCGATTCAGATGATCGACATATCCAATTAAAGCCTACTAGCTTTCCTTTCTTGAAAAAATAACACACTTGTCAAATAATTGGATTGAAGTGAAGTCCAGTCTAGTCGCATAGTCGCAATATTGAACATAGAAATTGAATAACTTAAAAACGAAAAATAACACCTCTCTGGTATTCGGATGTATTATGTGAAAAAACCTCAGCTTTCAGGAAAAAATATGGGAAAATATGGCGCTCTTGGTTCCGAAACGATGTAAGCTATAGAAAACAAATATAATCAATAATTACGAAAACAAAATTCATTTCTATTCAGATGCTATGCTATGCTATGTGAAAAATTCTCAGATTTTCAGAAAAAACATAAAAAAATATAGCGCCTTTGGTCCCGAGACCATGAAAACCATAAAAATCAAATACAATCAAAAACAACGAAAACATAATTCAAATTTTCTGCAACTGTAGTATTTTTTCAAACAAGATCAGCTGATTGGCTTTAATTTAATATGTCGTACGTCTCATTTTTGGCAAAAAGGCGAAAAAATGGATTTTTCGGACCACCCTAAAATGGAAATGGTCATCCTAACAAAAAAAAATAAAAAATAAAAAATAAAAAAATGCGACTCTAATAATTTGCTATAAAGAACAAAACTACCACTTTTGATGACAATCTGAGAAACACTGTATCGGTTTGGCATGGAATGGCTGTATATATTGGACTCGATTATATACAGACTCGATTATATGTGATTCGATTATATACAATATTGGATTCGATTAAAGGGTGTGTCACATCAAATTGCATCACGGAAAAAACGCTGTAGAAATTCGCCCAGTAGACCGATCCTTTTGAAAATTTCAGACAGTAAAATAAAAACTATTAAACAACTTTTGGCATTTTCTTTTTATTCATACTTCGAGCCCAAGCCCGTATACTCGCACCTTCCTCTTTACCCCGTCCATAAGGTTCTGTACAACGTCAGGTTGTAGTTTTTTTTGAACAGAAATCCATTTTCTTTTGAAGTCCGCCTCCGATTTGACAACTTTTGGGTTCTTCCGGAGGGCCTGCTCCACAATCGCCCAATATTTCTCTATTGGGCGAAGCTCCGGCGCGTTGGGCGGGTTCATTTCCTTTGGCACGAAGGTGACCCCGTTGGCTTCGTACCACTCCAACACGTTCTTTGAATAGTGGCACGAAGCGAGATCCGGCCAGAAGATGGTTGGGCCCTCGTGCTGCTTCAATAGTGGTAGTAAGCGCTTCTGTAGGCACTCCTTAAGGTAAACCTGCCCGTTTACCGTGCCGGTCATCACGAAGGGGGCGCTCCGCTTTCCGCAAGAGCAGATCGCTTGCCACACCATGTACTTTTTGGCAAACTTGGATAGTTTCTGCTTGCGAATCTCCTCCGGAACGCTGAATTTGTCCTCTGCGGAGAAGAACATCAGGCCCAGCAGCTCACGAAAGTCCGCTTTGACGTAGGTTTCGTTGTCCATTACCAGGCAATGCGGCTTCGTCAGCATTTCGGTGTACAGCTTCCGGGCTCGCGTCTTCCCCACCATGTTTTGCCTTTCGTCGCGGTTAGGAGCCTTCTGATCCTTGTATGTACGCAGGCCCTCCCGCTGCTTGGTCCGCTGGCGAATGAACTTGACAAATTCAGCTTATTGGCGACATCCCGGACCCAACTTCTCGGATCACGTCTAAACTGCTTAACTACGCGCTTGTGATCTTTTTCATTGACGGAGCATCCATTTTTGTCGTTCTTCACCTTCCGGTCGATGGTTAGGTTCTCGAAGTATCGTTTTAGTACTCTGCTGACCGTGGATTGGACGATTCCCAGCATCTTACCGATGTCCCGATGTGACGACTCCGGATTCTCGAAATGAGTGCACAGGATTAATTCACGACGCTCTTTTTCGTTCGACGACATTTTTCCAAATTTACGAAAAATTGACAGTGAAGCATGGCCAACGTGATCTATACACTCTTATCTGATTTTAAAGCGAAGGCTGAAGATATAATTCCTAAAAATTAAATTTCTACAGCGTTTTTTCCGTGATGCAATTTGATGTGACACACCCTTTATATACAGTTTGGAAAAAATATTTTTTTAAAAATTTCAAATATGGTTTGTTTCGGGAAGAAATGTAACGTGAAGGGGGAAGGGGGTACAGTGGGGTAAAAATCGTGATTTTTGAAAGTTTTACTTGAATTTTCACTAGGAATTGTTGATATAGATATTGTAGCCAAATTAAGAAAGATAGTAGTTGGGCGTCAAAGAACAAATTGTAGAGCGATTAAAGAACTTCAATTTAACTGATACAAACAATTTAGTTTAATATAAATTTTTAGAATAAAATTAATAATAACACATTAAAAATTATTAACTTTTAAGTTTTTCTCTTCCAAAATGTTATTAAAATCCACTAATTTTGTTGTTCCACTACTATATCCTGCACTAAATTTTCTCATCTTTCAAATTAAAGCATCATAATCGTCTTCCGTAGCGAACTTTTTAATGTAGAGCCAGTTTGAGGCAACAGAGTCCGAAACAAAAAAAGTTCTATAACTCTGTCATTGTTGAAATTCGAACATATGCGTAGGAGGATTGTTTTCTTCAAATATGATCGTCTATCACCTCCTGAGAGAATCTGGATAGATTTATTTTTTTTCATGTGAGAAAGGTGCTTCCTGACTTTAAGGGGATGAACCAAAAATAAAATACCTCTTTTAAATCAAAAAACAATTAAAAAATTTTTTTTGGCTCGATAATATCCAGGATTCGATTATATACAGTGAAAAGAAATCAAAAACTGTTTATATTCGAGTCCGCGCTGTATATATATACAATATTTTCGAATTCTAGCGAATTCTCCGTAATTGCTAGGAAAGGTGTGAAAGGGGTACCTTAGCTACTTCTTTTCATCTTATTGGACGTAATATGATGGTACTGAATATCCTTTCCTAGGGATTTAGATCCTTTATCAAGTGGGGGAATGGGGAGTGAGGAAATGTGCGGCAGTGCATAACATTGCACTCATCAAGCGAAGCGAGGAGAGCCAAGGAAAACAACATCAAAACATAAACAAAACATAATGTAAACGCGAACATTTGCTTCCACCAATTGCTAACAAGGGGCTCCCCAACGAGTAGGTTGGTTTGAAGCCAGCAAGAAGTACGCATGTGATTATCGGTTAAATTTATTGCGAAAGTGCCCCCCCCTCACTTCGCTTCGGACCCACTAAACGCTGCACCACTGACGGTAGGCTTCGGAACAGAAAACAAGTGAGCCGCTTGGAAATGTGTAATTTAATCCTCTCTCGTGCTGATGGAGTTCATCGCGTGAATGGGAGTCGCATTAGTGTTTATTTCGCCTTTCGCCTCATTCGCTGTTAGTCCACATCCCACAGCCGCGAGGGGAGGGCTCTAAATACTGGATGCGTTTCGCAAACGAATGGATGGATTCGAAGCAGAGGCAAAATGCGAAAACTAAATAAAGCAAATGAAGGAATTTTGCGTTGCGAGAGGGCAAGTGCGAAGAAAAACGGAACAGCTTACTTACTCAATCACTCGCTCAATGGAAACCGAAAAGTATTTGGCCCAGCCTACCAGCGACTCGACTGGGGGCAGCCATCCGTCCGAAGGATTGACTGAAGCGAAACGGAAACGATGACAGGAAGTAACCATTACGAGGCACATGCAGTTGGCTCTTTTCGATGGTTGGTAAGATAAGTTGCGAACATTTCCGCCGCTCAAATGGGCGCTATTGCAGTCACTAACCAATGCAGGAGGGGAATGGATGGCATCGTTTGCTTTATATTTATCTGTTTTCGTTTTGCTATACGATGATGATGCATTTGCTTCATGAATACGGATAAAGAAAGAAAAAAATGCCGTTGGAAAAAATGTGTGAAACTTTGTAGGTAACGATGGATCGTCTTTATCCGCTCAAATTTATTACCAGCCGGCAGCTTAATCACTCTCAATTTCTCAACGGAAAATGACTGCCACTGCAATTAGTTTCAATTTACCATCAATGGAATGCCGATTACCGGGCCCATTTTTTCGTGACGATTCGAATGCCTTTAATCACTCCGTCATCACTCACATGCGACAGCCGAGCGGCGTCTTCACGGAGTCCTTCCGAAAACAAATACGAATCAGCAAACGAATTCGAGAAATGTGAACAAACCAAACGAAGTTTGACGGTGATTCGCCAGAGGGTCCCTCTCGACTTGGCCTCTCAAGGTACACAAGGCACACACACACGCATACACCCAGTGCGAGGAGCGTTAACAATTCCCTTTAATTAAATTATATTCATCAGGGGAAGAAAAACAAGCGCACATAATTGCAAATTGCAATGCCGCAATCATCCGAACCCCAGGTAAGTGTCACTGGTACACTCCTGTCTGGCTTTGGGTGTGTGTCTGTGTTCATGGATGTGTCTGATGATCTGTCCATAAAAAACACACCTCCTTGAGGTGGCGGAGTGTTGCGCGCGAGAGGTTCGATGATCACCATCGGTGGGTATCTTTGGCCGATGATCTGAAGGTAAACTCTACTACACTCTGCACGGAACCCGGTTTAGGTGTCGTGGCTTGAGCCGCGTGTGGACGGCTCATTTTCAAAGGTTGTTGCGCACAGCACGAATATGCCCATGGCGATCACTCGCCAATTTCCGATCTTGTTAGCGCTAGCGTTCGGTGTTTGTATTTTCTTCGTGTTTTCGAAATGCCATTCTACTACGAGTCTGATGACGAAGGGTGGTTCGAAGAGCATCTTCTGATTTATAACAACATGGTTGTTTCAACAATGTCTTCATTGACACAAAATATCCGGATTTTGAAACCGAAACTGAAAGTATTGTCTTACCTGAGTTCTTCAAGCGATTTTTCGGGATCCTGAGAAAAGTTTGTTTGTGGGTTACCTCCAAATTGGCAAAAAAATGAACTGAGGCTATTATCCGGATCAACGAATTACCTGGATGTAAAAAAAACTGTAAGGGGTTGTATCTAGGACACGACCGCATATTTTCGACGTAGAACTACGCAATTATATTATGCTATCCACTTGTTTACCACTTCGAATATTATTTTAGAATGCATCGAAGTTTTTGTAATAGATTATGTTCTTCGTTACAAATAAATTTGTTGAACGTCCTTTTGCGTTTGATATGATGCCTAGGACTACCAAAATATTTGAACGGAAAAATTGTAAAACGATCATTGTGTTTTACATTTCCGACTGAAATTATACTCAACACCAAAAATTACTCGCGATTTGCATGTATTTGCAAAGCGGGTTCCCTTAGGCACATTAGTTTTTTTTTTTTTTTTTTTATCTGTATTACAGTGACTTTCAACTCATTTGGCTGGTTCGTCACTTTTACTTCCATTTTTGGAAGAATGTCGGGAGTGAGAATTGAACTCGTGACCTTTAGCGTGAGAGGCATGGATGTTACCACTACGCCAGATCGCCTCCGCACATTAGTTTAGAAGTCCGTGTTAGGGAAGCACATCTCAGTGGGGAAAAATACTCCCGACTTGCATGTTTTGACAAAACGGATTCCCTCAGGAAAATTGACTTTGAGGTCCGTGTTAGAGAAACACAGCTCGGTGGGAACAAAAATACCCACGACTTGCATGTATGTTTACAAAGCGGATTTCCACAGGTACACCGATTTTGAAGTGTGTGTTAGGGAAACCGTAAATCGGGCCAATCAAAACTTGGCAGTTAGGGCGTTTAGATAACGCTTGACATTTTACAGTTATTCAATTGTTCATCTCATGAAAAATAACATTTTAATCATTGTGATAGACGCGTAGAAATACTTCCTATTAATTGATGCACACATCTTTCCGATCTGTAAAGAAATGTTCGAGTTATACGCATTCGAAATACGGGTAGGGTTAGCACACACATCGGCAAAACAAATGTATGGGAAAAAAGGAAGTTCTTCCCGTTTTCATGAATTGAAACCGTTTAGAGATTAGCGAATTGTGATGTATAGCATATCAAACAAATCTTAGAGAATTTCCGATTTGATTGGTATGCACATCATGAGAATTCGTTCACAGTGAAAATAGTTATTAGGAGTCAATTTATTTCATAAAAATGTGACCTGTTTTCTGATTTGGCACCCTTCCTGAAAGACGTAGTTCCACGTCAAAAAAAAAAAACATGAAGCAGACTTGATTCACATTGCAAAATGGTCCAGGAAATGAATTGAGGGGTAAATTTACATCTAGAGCTCGTCTGTTATTCTCTAGACCAGTGATACTCAACTTTTTGACGTAGAACTACGTCTTTCAAGAAGAATTCCAAATCAGAAAACAGGTCACGTTTTTATGAAATAAAGTTAACGTTGATAACTATTTTCACTGTGAACGAATTCTCGTGATTTGCAGACCAATCGAATCGGAAATTCTCTAAGATTTGTTTGATATGCTATATATTACAATTCGCTAATCTCTAAACGGTTTAAATTCATTAAAACTGGAAGAACTTCCTTATTTCCCATACTTTTATTTCTGCCGATTTGTGTGCTAACCCTACCCGTATTTCGAATGCTTATAACTCGAACATTCCTTAACAGATCGGAAAGATGTTTGCATCAATTGATAGGAAATATTTATACGCGTCTATCACAATTAATAATATATTATTTTTTATGAGATGAACAATTTAATAACTGTAAAATGTCAAGCGTTATATAAAAGCGGTCAAGTTTTGATTGATCCGATTTACAGTTTCCCCAACACAGACTTCAAAATCGATGTACCTGTGGAAATCCGGCTCTGCAAATATACGTGCAAATTGGGGGTAAGTTTGTTCCCACTGAGCTGTGTTTCCCTAACACGGACTTCAAAATCAATCCGCCTGGGGGGTGTTTTTTGGTGTTGAGTACTTTTGTATTCGCTTGTCGTTGTGCAGACCGGAATATGTTTCTCTAAAACGTACTTTTAAACTGAGAAGCTTGAGAAAATCGTCATTTAGATACTAGAGGTGAATGAACTTTCGCGGTTCGAGAACTACGTTAACATAAGATGTACAATAATTTCAGAGGGAAATGTAAAATACAATGACCGTTTGACAATTCTTATGGTAGTCCTAGGCATCATATCAAACGTAAAAGGATGTTCATCAAATTTATTTGTAACGAAGAACATAATCTATTACAAAAATTTCGATGCATTCTAAACATTTCGTACATATATATTAATAATTTGTTCGTTTTCATTGTGTATCTTTAGAGTAACGCTCACTATTAATATATTATTAATATACTAGCTGACCCGGAAAACGCTGTTCTGCCATATAAATTATTTCTAATGAAGATTTTGAGTGTTAAATGAAACATATATAATGTATGGTAAACGTGTTTGAATGTTTCAACGATCTATAAAATTAATCGAATGTGATCAACAAAATAAAACGAATGAAAAGATTTGAACGAAAATGTGTGTAATGTTTCTTGATTCAATGTACTTCATTAATTTAACTGATATGTTTGATCTCTTAAAAGTTAAACGTAAGGTGAATAAAGCAATATATTTTTGTTCTAAAGTAGAAAAATGAAATGAAGAACATGTCATGTCAAAATATAAAAAAAACAAACAAAAAACGCTCTCTCGGTAGCCATTCGGCCGTAGTTTTGTGCGTTCTGAATTTAAGGAATTTCTAGTGAAATTTAGTTTATTTGACTAGATATTTGCGACAAATCAACAGTTTGAACGACTGTTCACATATTCTAGGGGAGGTGAACAGATATTTTGTACAATTTTAGCGATTATTTCGCATAATTCGCATTTCGTTGTTTGGGGGGCAAAGTGGTCAATGTCGGCTATGTATGGCCCATTTGCCCAACCAAGTACTACTAAAAATGATGCAAGTAATACTACGATGATAAGGCGAACGTTGGGAACGTTAGTGCTATTGAAGAAGAACATGGAGAGAGTCGTATGAACGATTTGGTTTAACGATGAATTTCAGATTATTGTTTTTTCTTCGAATTCCAATTTCTAGCGTCAGCAGTCGCAGTCGCTATCTATGATTGTAGCAAAACTTGCATCTTGAATTTACACACGTGCTCTCCAGCAGGTGTTTTATCAGGATTGATGACAATAGCGTGATCGGTCATTTTGGAAACAGAGCAAGTGTGATTTAAAGTGTTTCAATAATTCCTTGTGCTCATTAAAAAATACATCCAGCTCGCCAGCGATATGCCTGGCTTCAGACGAAGTGGAAATCGCATTAAATTCACTTGGGAATCGTGTAACTTTTGTCACACCCAACTCTCACGCAGAGCGTCTGAAGGATCACTTCTCAAAACATAGGCGGTCTCCGATTATCCCGTTTAATCCTCGCTCCTGGCAGGATCGCCAAAATGTGTGCGAGCATTGTTACGGTTACAGAAGAAAATTTGAGAACATCACAATTCCAGAAAATTCTAGAGAACACATATTTTACTGTCGAGAGTTTTCCTTTTCTTTCGAGTGATTCTTTGGTTCGCGATAAGTCATACAGAAGATATATATATATATATATATATATATATATATATATATATATATATATATATATATATATATATATATATATATATATATATATGTATATATGTATATATATATATATATATATATATATATATATATATATGTATATATATATATATATATATATATATATATATATATATATATATATATATATATATATATATATATATATATATATATATATATATATATATATATATATATATATATATATATATATATATATATATATATAATAATACATAATGCATGATGCAATCTCAATAGAACGTGACGCAATTCTCCAGCACACATCGCGAAGGAAATTGCTAGAATCAGGCTTCAATAGAAAGCAAAAGTATATATGTATAATGTGTATATAATGTAAATAGAAAACATATTGCATCGCGCGTAAATAGACTTATATGCATCGTTAGGAGAGAAAGAGAAGGAAGATAGAAGGAAGGAAGGAAGAAGGAAGGAAAGTATACTCACGTGCGTATAAATATTCGATGAATTTGAAATAAATCTCAGTTAATCAGTTACTCTCGGAAAGTCTAAAAGTGTATCAGTTACTTTCGGAAATTCTTAGAGTGCACTTCTTCTGTGTATATTTTCAGTCCAGCAATAAGCATAGGCCTTTCATGGTACTAACTTGTGCTCGACTAATATTCGCAGAATCATAAACACGCTTCCACAAAGTGAATGAATCGTACGTGGGGTTAGCACCACGAGTTCAACGCTAACATTTGGTAGCAGAGCGTAGTTAGTTAATAGTGAAAGTTAAAGTTCGCGTATTGAAGTAATATCGCGTCGGTTCGCCGCGTCGTGAAGTTGTACCGAAGGGTCACGCGTCGCGAGTGGTATCGAAGTGTTATTTCGTCGCAGGAAAGTACCGAAGGGTCAATATATCGCAAACGATAACCGAAGGGTCACGTTACGCCGAGCCTGCGTAGTGAACGAACACCGAAGGGTGATTGCGTCGCAAGTAGCACCGAAGGGTCTTTGCGTCGCTAGCGAGTACCAAAGGGTCAACAAGTATCGAAAACCAACAAGTCGCTGAAAGTCTGCGAATTAGACGAACACCGCAAAGTCAACGGACACGCTTAATTGCGAGAATCAGTGCAATGGCACAATCAAGAATGTTTCCAATTGTGTTCACGCGGAATCCGAACGGCAACTGTCGCTTGTGCATGGAACCTGACTCCAAACAGGATCTAGTGGCCTGTTATGAGTGCGATAGGTGGTTCCACATTGGATGTGTAAATCTCCGACAGATTCCAAGCCAAGACACACGTTGGATTTGTCCTAAATGTGAGGCAATTGAAGAACGCCTTAGACAGCTGGAGGAAAAACCCGCCCGTGTTGAAGTGAAAGATGAATTAATTGAATCCCAGAGAAGGGAAATAGATGAATTGAGAAAAACTCTGAATGAAATGGATACCGGATCCGAACCAGAGCGTGCATCAGTCGTTCAAAGCTCCGATATTTTGACGATTCTCAAAAGACCAGCTCTCGTAAATCTACCTAAATTTAGTGGTTCTCCAAAAGAATGGACCAGATTCAAAACTATCTTCGACGAAACTACTCGAGAAGGTAAGTTTGGAAATTTGGAGAATCTTAATCGTTTGCAAGCAGCACTAGTGGGGAACGCGGCCAAATGCGTACAGCAGTTAATGCTCGATCCGCTGAATGTACCCAGAATATTATCACGGCTGGAAGAGACATTTGGACGACCGGAACTCGTGTACAAAGAGCTGCTCCATGATTTACAGAGAATCAAGAAGGAAAACCGAAATGTCGTCTCAGAGTTATCGGATGCCTTGGACAATCTCGTGTGCAATATCGAAGCTTTACAGAAACACGAATATCTGCGTGATCATCGTCTTATTGATGAGACTGTACAGAAGCTTCCGCATAGCATGAGAGTCAAATGGGCTGAAACTCTTTTGAGCAACACATCTCCGCCAACTCTCAAGAACTTAAACGATTGGCTGATGACGCATGCACGAACGTACAGAATAATTAATACGATTCAACCGACTAATGAACGCAGTGAACGGAGAAATGGATTGAACATGCATCACGATCAACGATTGCAGTGCCCATTGTGTAAAGGAAAGCATTTTCTTACCAAATGTGACAAGTTTAGGAAAATGACCGTTGAAGCAAGAACGCGATTTATCAAGGGGCAGCAGTTATGTTTCGGATGTTTATCGTCCTCTGAACATACGATGAATAACTGCGGAAAAGTATTGACATGCAAAATAGATGGCTGTGAAATGAAGCATAATCGTTTATTACACAGAAAAATTGAGCAACGTGAACCCAATAGAATAATTGAACCAATGTCAGTTGAGCAGGATACAACGAATCATCAAATCCAAAAGAAGAACATTTATTATCAAGTGCTTCCAGTAACACTGAGCAATGGTTCAAAAGAGATATCTACGTATGCATTCCTCGATCCAGGGTCATCGTTCACGTTAATTGATGAGGATATTGCCGATAGTCTTGGATTGAAAGGTAGAATGAATCCATTGACACTCAGTTGGACCCATAATATTTCAAATGAAACTCCGAGTCGACAAGTACAGTTGAAAATTGAAGGATCATCGTCGAAGCAGTATTTACTGACAGGTGTGAGATCAATCAAGAATCTCAATCTTCCGAAACAGACACTCGATGCGACATCACTGAAAAATCAGTATCAGTACTTGAGAGGAATAGACATTGAAAGCTACATCGATGCACGTCCAACGATTCTAATCGGTTTGGATCATTCACATCTTTTGATGCCGCTGGAAAGACGGAGTGGAGAAGAGAACGCACCAAACGCTATACGTACTAAGCTTGGGTGGATGCTATTGGGAAAAGTCGTACAGAGTCCTGCGAGTGATTACGTGATGGCCACCTAAGAGGAAGAATGTATGAACAAAATGATTCAGAATTACTTTTCCACTGAAGACTTCGGCGTTAAAATCGTTGAAGAACTTCCGAAGTCTAGAGAAGAAAAAAGAGCTACTGAGATAATTAATAACATGTTGCGATTTGATGGAGAAAAATACGAAATCGGACTGTTGTGGAAAGAAAATGATGTCAAATTTCCTGAAAGTTATAACAACGCATTCAAGCGGTTGGTTTCAATGGAGAATACATTGATGAAGAATTCAGAAATGAAGAAATGGGCTATTCAGACGTTTTCCGAATATGAAGCAAAAGGCTATATTCGAAAGCTGACCCAAGATGAATTGAAGATTTTTATTCCACGAATATTTTATTTGCCACACTTCATAGTAGTCAACAAGAACAAAAATCCCCCCAAACCAAGACTAGTGTTTGATGCTGCAGCAAAAGTGCAAGGTGTTTCATTGAACTCCAAATTGTTATCCGGACCTAATGCCACTACATCGCTTTTCGGTGTTCTATTGCGATTCCGTGAAGGAGCTGTTACAATCTCCGGTGATTTGAAGGAAATGTTTCACCAAGTGAAAATTCGACCCGAAGACCAACATGCGCAGCGTTTCTTATGGCGGAACTGCAACATGCGGCTCCGGAAACATATGTCATGCAAGTAATGACTTTCGGCTCAACGTGCTCGCCATCATGTGCACAGGCGGTAAAGAACTACAACGCTAATAAATTCAGCATGGAATTTCCGGAGGCATCTGAGGCGATCGTTCGGCAACATTATGTGGACGATTACCTCGACAGCTTCGCAACATTGACGGAAGCTGAAGAAATTGTACATCAGGTTATTCAGATACATCAGCGGGGTGGATTCTACACACGAAGTTTAATTTCAAATAGCGCTCGATTAATGGAAACTTTGCCGAGTGACCGCACGCAACAAAGTCATATAAAATCTATCGACGATAAGGACTCAGTGGTCGAAAAAAACACCAAGATGTGCCACGTTAGTAAAGGCAAAGAAATATGAATTGCATGTTTTTGTCGACGCATCAGAACAAGCTTATGCAGCCTGCGTTTACATCCGAACGGTACGACACGAATCTGTACAAGTAAGTCTACTTGCAGCAAAGGCAAGAGTAGCACCGATCAAGGCACTCTCCATACCACGGTTAGAGCTGCAAGCCGCCGTTTTGGGAACACGATTAGTCGATACAATAAAAAATGAATTGAGAATTTTTGGTTGACAGGACCAGAGTTTCTACAATATAGCGAGGAACAATGGCCGATTACACGAACCGTTAGCAAGACAGACGAAGAGCTAAAGAGATTTGTCAACGTACTATCATCCCGAGATAACTACGATTTTATCCATGAGGAGCGATATTCCAGTTGGAACAGATTGATTCATCATTTGTGCGTATTGAAAAAGTTCACCGACTGGATCAGAAATAAAAATGAATTTCGACCAGCTATCACACTCGCAGATCGCATGCACGTTGAGCATGTTGTTTTCCGTAAAGTTCAATGGGAAGCATATCCAGAAGAAATGAATGACCTATTGAAGAACGGAAGTCTTACAAAATCAAGCGAATTATCTACGTTAAATCCTACGCTAGATCTATTCGGTGTTATGACTGCTTGCACACGTTTAATTAATGCTGAAATACCGGATATACCAAAGTTCCCGATCATATTGCCGACAAATCATCATGTGACCAAATTAATAGTTGCGATGTATCATGAACGATATTACCATCAGGGTGACAACATTGTTTTAGCTGCTATCCAACTACGCTACTATGTAAAGCGATTGAAAATTGTACTGGGTGGAGTAAAATCTAATTGCTCCAAATGTATCATTTCGAGAGCAAAACCGATACCACCACAAATGGCACCATTACCAACAGCACGACTAGATATGTGGTCTCCGCCATTTACTCACTGCGGAGTGGATTATTTCGGTCCCTTCGAGGTTTTGGTACGGCGATCTGTAGAAAAAAGATGGGGTGTTATCTTCACGTGTTTAACCACCAGAGCGACTCATCTTGAAATGGCGGAAAAACTCGACACATATTCATTCTTGATGTGTTTGAAAAATATGCAGAATCGACGAGGAAAAATCAAACACATATACAGCGATAACGGAACCAATTTTGTCGGCGCCGAACGTGAATTGAAAGGCCTTATGGTTGAAGTCGATCGAAAAATGAGATTAGGCGAAGCAGCGTCAATGGGAATTGAATGGACGTTTAACCCACCAACAGCATCGCATTTTGGAGGCGCGTGGGAGCGCCTGATAAGAATAGTAAAAGGTTCATTAAAGGAAATGCTGAAGGCAAGAGGAAACCACAAACCTCAGGTTGAGACGTTTAGGTCAGCTCTTATACAGGCGGAATTCATTCTGAACTCCAGGCCATTGACAGACATACCGATCGAGAATATAAATGATGATGTATTAACACCATTCCATTTCCTCATCGGGCGTGCTGGCGAATACTTCGTACCATTTTCTCCGACAACGACCGAGTTTAGTAAACAACAGTGGAAATTAGCGCAACATTCGACACACTTTTGGAATAAATGGAAAACGGAATATTTACCGACGCTGATTAAAAGAGCGAAGTGGACAAATAGAGTCGAACCTATCAAGGTCAACGACATAGTAATAATCGCAGAAGACAACATACCGAAGCCAGAGTGGTTAAAAGGCCGTGTCATCAACACATATCCAGGAAAAGACGGCCAAGTTAGAGCGGTTGACATTAAAACATCCAAAGGAGTAAGGAAGCGGCCAGTTACCAAGATTGCATTAATGGACATACAACCCACGGAAGCTGAACCTGTTTCAAACGACGAGAATCCATCGTTTAGCGGAATAATTCATAGTGAATTGCCTACAGTGAAAAGAAAATTAGAATTGAAATTTCCCAATTGGGGAAAAAGACAAAAAATAGATGTAGAAAAGATACAGGAGTTAAGAGATAAAATGAAAAAATGAAAACACAAAAATACAATCCGAAAAATTTGTAAATACCTTGTAAATACTAAAGTTAGTAGTCATGATTAGGTAGAGTATACATGAATAAGTTTTAGTAACCGTGAAAATGCTTGTTAAACCAACATAGTAGATTTACCAGGGGAAGGATGTTACGGTTACAGAAGAAAATTTGAGAACATGACAATTCCAGAAAATTCTAGAGAACACATATTTTACTGTCGAGAGTTTTCCTTTACTTTCGAGTGATTCTTTGGTTCGCGATGAGTCATACAGAACATAATGCATGATGCAATCTCAATAGAACGTGACGCAATTCTCCAGCACACAGCGCGAAGGAAATTGCTAGAATCAGGCTTCAATAGAAAGCAAAAGTATGTGTGTATAATGTGTATATAATGTAAATAGAAAACATATTGCATCGCGCGTAAATAGACTTATATGCATCGTTAGGAGAGAAAGAGAAGGAAGATAGCAAAAAACAAGTATACTCAGGTGCGTATAAATACTCGATGAATTTGAAATAAATCTCAGTTAATCAGTTACTCTCGGAAAGTCTAAAAGTGTATCAGTTACTTTCGGAAATTCTTAGAGTGCACTTCTTCTGTGTATATTTTCAGTCCAGCAATAAGCATAGGCCTTTTATGGTACTAACTTGTGCTCGACTAATATTCGCAGAATCATAAACACGCTTCCACAAAGTGAATTAATCGTACGTGGGGTTAGCACCACGAGTTCAACGCTAACAAGCATTGCAACAAACCGAACTACTCGTCGAATTCACTTGGGTGAAATCGTCAATATAGTTAAAAGTGACTAAATCAGTTGTCACCAACGTAATAAAAGTGGGAAATGTTTGTCGACTGTTAGGAGCCCCGGAAGTGATAAAATGATGAATAAATGTTAAGGTTATTCATAGCACACTGAACAAAGCAAGGCAGAATGACGCTAAATATGAACAGTCTTAAAATTTACGCAAGTGCACTGGAGGAAAATGGAAATAATCCTTTAGGACGAGATAAGTATTATGACTTCACCTAAAATAAAGGGTGAA
The DNA here is from genome assembly GCF_029784135.1 of Toxorhynchites rutilus septentrionalis. Taxonomy (NCBI): domain Eukaryota; kingdom Metazoa; phylum Arthropoda; class Insecta; order Diptera; family Culicidae; genus Toxorhynchites; species Toxorhynchites rutilus. Next base: position 42,430,594 of record NC_073746.1, on the reverse strand, counting down.
GTCATAATACTTATCACAAATTGCATCACGGAAAAAACGCTGTAGAAATTCGCCCAGTAGACCGATCCTTTTGAAAATTTTAGACAGTAAAATAAAAACTATTAAACAACTTTTGGCATTTTTTTTTTATTCATACTTCGAGCCCAAGCCCGTATGCTCGCACCTTCCTCTTTACTACGTCCATAAGGTTCTGTACAACGTCAGGTTGTAGTTTTTTTTGAACAGAAATCCATTTTCTCTTGAAGTCCGCCTCCGATTTGACAACTTTTGGGATCTTCCGGAGGGCCTGCTTCATAATCGCCCAATATTTCTCTATTGGGCGAAGCTCCGGCGCGTTGGGCGGGTTCATTTCCTTTGGCACGAAGGTGACCCCGTTGGCTTCGTACCACTCCAACACGTCCTTTGAATAGTGGCACGAAGCGAGATCCGGCCAGAAGATGGTCGGGCCCTCGTGCTGCTTCAATAGTGGTAGTAAGCGCTTCTGTAGGCACTCCTTAAGGTAAACCTGCCCGTTTACCGTGCCGGTCATCACGAAGGGGGCGCTCCGCTTTCCGCAAGAGCAGATCGCTTGCCACACCATGTACTTTTTGGCAAACTTGGATAGTTTCTGCTTGCGAATCTCCTCCGGAACGCTGAATTTGTCCTCTGCGGAGAAGAACAACAGGCCCGGCAGCTGACGAAAGTCCGCTTTGACGTAGGTTTCGTCGTCCATTACCAGGCAATGCGGCTCCGTCAGCATTTCGGTGTACAGCTTCCGGGCTCGCGTCTTCCCCACCATGTTTTGCCTTTCGTCGCGGTTAGGAGCCTTCTGAACCTTGTATGTACGCAGGCCCTCCCGCTGCTTGGTCCGCTGGACGAATGAACTTGACATATTCAGCTTATTGGCGACATCCCGGACCGAACTTCTCGGATCACGTCTAAACTGCTTAACTACGCGCTTGAGATCTTTTTCACTGACGGAGCATCCATTTTTGCCGTTCTTCACCTTCCGGCCGATGGTTAGGTTCTCGAAGTATCGTTTTAGTACTCTGCTGACCGTGGATTGGACGATTCCCAGCATCTTACCGATGTCCCGATGTGACAACTCCGGATTCTCGAAATGAGTGCACAGGATTAATTTACGACGCTCTTTTTCGTTCGACGACATTTTTCCAAATTTACGAAAAATTAACAGTGAATCATGGCCAACGTGATCTATACACTCTTAT